>NW_017671555.1:15527-183137 GCF_001879085.1 Nicotiana attenuata | reverse complement strand
AGATCAACATGCTAGTTTAAACATTTAACTCTGCAGAAGCAGTAAAGTAGACATGGATACAAAAAGCTGTAAATAAACACATTGTGATGATGCTGAAGCTTAAATTAGGACATACCAGTTTCAATGAAACAAATAGAGAAAAAAGCAATAGGTCTTGTGAACAGGCCACAGTGCAGGCAAAGAGAGAATACTATTATGTGTAAGTATGAGTTCAGAAGAGGTTGTGAATTGTGAAGTGAAGGATTGTAAATCGTGTGTTTGTGAAAAAGGGGCGTGCCTTTTATAGTGTTGAAAACCAGGCAAAAATAAGGTAAGAAAATAGTTAAGCAACTGAGTATCAATTAAGCATCAATTACACAAGACTTCCCTTAATTAAGGGATTCAGATTCAAACAGGAAAACTATTAAGGAAAGAAATTGAATAAACACTTTGTGCACAACATGCAATTAAGGGCACATACATAAAAGGGTTATTTAAGGACAGGGTTTTGAAGTACACGATTTGTACAAATAAGGTAAGGAAATCAATTAACAGTCAGTACATCACAAGGTCTGAGATTTGTATGAATGAACCGAGTCAAAAAGATGGGAAAGGTTTTTAACTTAAGGGAAATCAGCAAACAATGGAAAGGGAATCAATTAGACCTATTTAGAAGGGATTCTGAATTAATCACAAGTTTGAAAACCACTTTAAAAGGAAGTTCGTGATATATAAGGAGCATACGAACATGTTAAGCATGAAAGAAAATTGTCATGTCATCAATAGAAAATCCAGTGTAGAAGAGTTTGGTAAAAATCCAGAATCATATGCAAACACGGATGTCCAAACTCGAAGTTGGTCTGAAAGAGTTAGGGGTTCTAAAAATAAAAACCCCAGTTCAAGCAAATCACGAAGCAAAGATGAGAGGGCAAGCAATTGAATCGAAAACATGTTTAGGGGTTTCAGAAAAGAACCGAAACTCCTAACATGCTTCTTTCAGCAACAGAACTCATGAGAAACATGATAGCAAAGTAACATGCAAACACAGTACAATGGTTCGAAGCAAACAGAGTGGAAGAAACTAATTCGAAGCATAATGAGAAAAGACTGTTAAGAACAGTAGGAAAGCGTGCTTAAGAGGATCCTTTTAGAAGAAACTTAAACAAGGTTCAGTAGAAGGAAAATAGTAAAACGTTAAGAACACAGTAAAAAATATAGTAGGCGAAACATACCAGAACATGGTAGAAGAAAATACCAGAACATAGTAGAAAAGCATACGAGAACACAGTAGAAGAACATACAAGAACGTGATAGAAAAGAAACATAGGAGCACAGTAGTGTCACGCCCCAAAACCGAGGGACATGAACGGCACTCAACCGGGTAGCCCCAGTCAAGC
Organism: Nicotiana attenuata; assembly: GCF_001879085.1. Lineage (NCBI taxonomy): Eukaryota > Viridiplantae > Streptophyta > Magnoliopsida > Solanales > Solanaceae > Nicotiana > Nicotiana attenuata. The sequence goes on along the minus strand of NW_017671555.1, from coordinate 181,761 downwards.
GGACCTGGGTGCCTTTCCTATCCCACGTGGTACCCCGTGTTTGCATTACTCATTAATCAAGGAATTAACCATTTATAATTAAAACACCTTTTTACAAAACATACACAACATACATTGTTACTTAAAGAGGATTACTGCTTACCACGCCCAACATACAAAATACATTTTTACATAAGTTCGTAAGCCACATTTACTGTCTACGGAGCCTCTAAAGATACACAGGATAGTACAGTACTTGCCAGGAACAAGGCTCTGGCTATACCTTACACAAAAACCAAAATAAGACTCCGGAATAAAAGCGGCATGAGCCACGCAGGGCCCCGAGAGGAAAGGGGCTCACCAATACAGCTGACCAAAGATGAAGGGGAGCTACGGTCGGAGGACTGGAGTACCTGCTACTGATCCACCTACAATCATAACACGAATGTAGCGCCCCCGGCAAAAGGGACGTCAGTACCTTTGAGTTGTACTGGTATGTATGAAAAAACTTTGCCCTAAGCAAACTCGAACCATACACAAGTAACAAATAATAATGGAATCAGCAATCAAATATACATGAAAGGGAAACAATCAAGCCAAACAAATTTACAATCTCTCCATTTCCCCTTCAACATTTTTTCACATCAATGATTTCACAACTTTCTCATGGTTTCATTTCAATAGTGATTTCGATCACTTTCCGCCCTTATTACCTCGGCCACCCTTATTACCTCGGCCACCCTTATCACCACAACCCACACCTTATTACTTCGTGTTGCGGCGCGCAACCCGATCCCACCGAACAATCACAATTCACAAACAATACCACAACAATGACAATTCACAAAGAACAACAACAATTCTCAAGGAACAACAACAACAATTCTCAAAGAGCAACAGCAACAATTTACAAGGATTTCCATAGTCATCGATTCCATTTCCATCGTATTCCACAACTCATATGCATTGTGTGTACAACGATAATTTTCCACGACAAGCCATACATGTTATTACACAGCTGTTCCGATTGCATCAGTTACTATTTTCTTCCATCATTTGTTTCACAATTCTTACCACATAGCACATTCACAATCACACACTTGGTTTATTGCCAATTACTTACACCATCTTATCGAAAGACATAACCAAAACACTCAACCATGCCAATCACAAGAATTTCACAAACAATCCACGTAGAAATCACCAATCAAGCACTCAAACACCAAACAAGGTGATTTTACTGAGGTCAAAGTTAGCCATACATACCTGGAGCCGAATCCCTTTTTAATTTCTACTTTCAACTTCACCAAAAAGCCTAGCAACGTCAATCTAGTGCACAAATTAACACATATTCTCAGGATCAAAGTTCACAATCACTACTCGAACACATTTAGGTTATCAACCCTCCTTTGTACAATGCTTTACTCCTACCCAATCCCTCTTACCAGATTTTAGGTTCTAAAAGACATGCATGAATGTTTCAACCTCTATTATCAAGATCCAATCGCATAATGCACCACATTTTTGACCTCAAATTTGACTGACACGCTGAATCACTTTGCGGTGGAAATGCGGTCCGCATATCAGTTATGCGGTCGCATAATGGACCGCATTTTGACCTTAATTTTAACCAAACCGCTGACTCATTATGCGGTAGAAATCCGGTCCACATACTTAATTTGCGACCGCATTCTGGACCGCAAAATAGCACTTTTCTGGAAAAACTTGGTTCTTTGATTTTTAAATACTTAGTTCAGTACAATTATACACATTTCCAACACATATTCGGAACCTGACCCTACGAGCTACTAGGTTTTGAGCACAAAATTTTCACGGGGCGTTACATTCTCCCCCACTTAAAATCATTCGTCCTCGAATGAGGATTTTGAAAAAAATCAGTTGGTTTTGAAAACATGATATGCAGACTCCCAATTTCACTAACTCCCATATTTTAGAAATATTTTGCCAGAGTTTCTTTTGTAATTAGGCTTATCTACCTGTCAGAGAGCCCCCAAAACACAATTCCAACTACCATTACACAATTACAACTATCCCTACAGCTGGTATACAATTCATTACCTCAACAATTTCACATATTCAATCACTTGCTACATTTTGCACATAAATTAGTCACTTCAATGAGTTCCACATAATTTAACCGCTTCGACATACTACGTGCATATAAATAAATCATTATCAATCTACACTACCATTAGTTGCTTACTTATCACATGAGTCTTTATAAAACTTTCATTTACCAAAAAGAGGTTCGCATGACTTAAACAAGCACAACATATACAATTCTTACACCACTAGAGGGATTTCAATAGTAACACATTTAGGAAGAAAGGTGGGGTGTCTTTGCACCAATTTGGACACAATAACAATTTGTTCAGAGATAGGAGTTCGCACGATTACTATTAGACTTGTTAAAACAGATGGGGATATTTTTCCTTCATTTCCTTTTCCGCTTCCCATGTGGCTTCCTCAACTCGTTGACTTTGCCATAATACTTTAACTGAAGCAACTTCCTTGTTTCTCAATTTACGGACCTGCCTATCAAGAATAGCAACCTGAATCTCTTCATATGACAACTCTTCATTAACCTCAATGGTCTCGACTGGAACAATGGTGGATGGATCCCCAACCACTTTCTTCAACATGGACACATGGAACACCGGGTGCACTAATGACATTTCAGGAGGCAATTCCAGCCTATAAGCCACCTGCCCTACCCGTTGAGCGATCCGATACGGCCCGACATACCTAGGACTCAACTTCCCCTTTTTCCCGAATCGCATGACTCCCTTCATAGGGGATACCCTCAAGAACACCCAATCATCAACTTGGAATTCCAATTCCCTCCGACGAACGTCCGCATAGGATTTCTGGCGACTCTGAGCAGTTTTCATCCTTTCCTAAATGACTTTAACTTTCTCCATAGCCTGGTGCACAAGATCTGGTCCTATCAATTCCGCTTCACCCACTTCAAACCATCCAATCGGAGACCTACACCTCCTTCCGCAGAATGGACCGCAAAAAGTGTTCCAAAAACCTGATTCCACTGTTTGGGTATGCAGCAGATATGCGGTCCGCATACACGGTTTGCGGTCGCATAATGCACCGCATTTTTGACCTCGAATTTGACTGACACGCTGACTCACTTTGCGGTGGAAATGCGGTCCACATATCAGTTATGCGATCGCATAATGGACCGCATTTTGACCTTAATTTTAACCAGACCGCTGACTCATTATGCGGTAGAAATGCGGTCCGTATACTTAATTTGCGACCGCATTCTAGACCACAAAATAGCACTTTTCATGGTTCTTTGATTTTTAAATACTTAGATCAGTACAATGGGTCCGAACCGCGGTGAGCTTGCGAGACGCGAAGAGTTTTACACATTTCCAACACATATTCAGAACCTGACCCTACGAGCTACTAGGTTTTGAGCACAAATTTTTCACGGGGCCTTACAAGTAGAAAAGCTTACGAGACCATAATATAGGAAAACACAGTAAGAGAAGCATATAAGAAACATGGTAAAAGAGAATACAAGAACAACACAGAGGCAAAATACACACGAAAGAAAAGAAAGTCAGAAAACACTTGAACATTTTCAGAAAACCCTAGATCGGAAAAGAAAGGTTTTGAAAGTAATTTTTGAAAGAAAAGTTAGGGATATCGTTTGAAAGCTCAGGGAAAGCGTAGATACACAACGAATCTAAAGAAATCGGAGAAAACCTCGAAGGGTTGGGGTTTCAGAAGAACCCTACAGATGAGAAAGGCTTTGAAAGGTCACCAATCTAAGTCGGAGAGGTCAGAATCAGGCTTAAACAACCATCGTAAGCCGGAGCAACGCCGGAGATGACCGTGGAACTCCGAATCGATAGAGGTCTGGGTATGAACCTTCAAGGTCAGGCCTTGAATCTTCTGAGATCATGCACGTAGGAGCCATAGGAGGCCGATGTAGGACTCTCGTAGCATTGGAGGCCATAGATTTCAGTGGATTTCGGGGCGGAGATGCTAAGAGGCGGCTAGGGTTTGAGTATATTCGAGAGAGTTTGAGAGAGTGGAGGGTGTCAGAGGCGGCAGGCTGGTGAAAATGATTAGGGTTAAGGGGGGGTTGGTAAATTAAAAAGGAAAGAATAAAGCGTGGCCGTTGATCATTTTGATCAACAGCCTGGATTAAACGGGGAGCCGAGCGGGTTGTATTTAATTGGGCCGGGCAATTTGGGATTGAAATTGGGTTTAATTGGGGGGCTGATTTAGGCTAAAATTGAAATAAGTAGGGCTAGTGTTTAAATAGCCACTTTTCCCCTTTTTTATTTATAAAAAATAGTAAAATAATTTCTAGAAACAAAATTAAAGGCACTAAATTGACTAATAATATGTAAATATTAAATAAAAAAATACTAGAATCAATTTTGTAATTATAAACGCAATTAATTCTTAAAATAGGCTAATATTGCAATTATATGCAATTTAGCTTTAAAAATACTAAATAAATTTGTAAAAAATGTGCAAAACTTACCTTAGCTATATATTGGTATAAATATGAGAATACAGTAAGTGAATCAAAAAATGATAATTTGGGGAATAATTATTGGTTTTTTACTGGTGAAATAGGGCAATAAAATCGGTTTAAAAATCCTTAAAAAAATTAAAGAAAAAATAAGAAAATTCTTGGACATACTTATATATGCATTCCTATGCTATTTGAAAGGTATTTTGTATATAAAATATACAGGGAAAAATTGGGTATCAACACTCACTGCCTTCCTACTCAAGGAATTGGCCACCACATCGGCCTTTCCCGGGTGATACAGGATAGTAATATCATAGTCCTTTAGCAGCTCCAACCATCTCCACTGCCTCAAATTGAGACCCTTGTTTAAACAAGTGCTGGAGGCTACAATGATCAGTAAATACCTCACAAGACACACCATAGAGACAGTGCCTCTAAATCTTCAACGCGTGAACAATGGCAGCCAACTCCACATCATGAATAGGGTAGTTCTTCTCATGGGGATTCAACTGGCGAAAAGCGTAAGCAATCACTCTACCCCCTGTATCAAGAAACATCCAATATCGATCGAGAAGCATCACAATATACTGTGTAAAAATCAGAAGCTGATGGTAGAACTAGAACTGGGGTTGTGGTCAAGGCAATCTTGAGCTTCTGAAAGCTCACCTCACACTTATCCGACCACCTGAAAGGAGCACCTTTTTCAGTCAATTTGGTCAAGTGTGATGCAATAGTTGAGAAACCCTGCACGAACCGACAGTAATAACCAACAAAACCAAGAAAGCTCTGAATCTCCGTAGCTGAGGACGGTCTAGGCCAACTCTGAACTGCCTTTGTCATCTTCAAATCCACCTGAATAGCCTCACTGGACACCACGTGGCCCAAGAACGCCACTGAACTGAGCCAGAACTCACACTTGGTGAACTTAGCATAAAATGTCTCCTCCCTCAACTGCTGCAACACAATCCACAAATGTTGGGCATGCTCCTCCTGGCTACGAGAGTACACCCGGATATCCTCAATGAATACAATTACAAACGAGTCGAGATATGGCTGAAATACACTGTTCATCAGATGCATGAACGCTGCTGGGCCTTTGGTCAGCCCAAAAGACATCACAAGGAACTCATAATGACCATACCAGGTCCTGAAAGCCGTCTTAAGAATATCCGAGTCCCGAATCTTCAAGTGGTGATACCCTGACCTCAAGTCAATCTTGGAGAACACCCTCTCTCCCTGAAGCTGGGCAAATAGATCATCAATACGTGGCAAAGGATACTTGCTCTTGATTGTGACTTTGTTCAACTACCTATAATCAATGCACATTCTCATAGTGCCATCCTTTTTCTTTATAAATAGAATGGGTGCACCCCAAGGTGACACGCTAGGCCTAATAAACCCTTTATCAAGGAGTTCTTGAAGCTGCTCCTTCAACTCCTTCATCTCAGCCGGTGCCATACGGTACGAAGGAATAGAAATGGGCTGGGTGCCCGGCACCAAGTCAATACCAAAGTCAATATCTCTATCGGGCAGCATGCCCGACATGTCTACAGGAAACACATCCTAAAAATCTCGCACCACTGGAACGGAAACAATAGTAGGGGTCTCAGCACTGACATCCCTCACAAAGGCCAAATAAGATAAACAACCCTTCCCAACCATCTACCGGGCCTTCAAATATGAAATCACTCTACTAGGGACATAATCTAGAGAACCTTGCCACTCAATCTGTGGCAACCCCGGCATTGCCATCGTCACAATCTTGGCGTGAAAGTCCAAAATAGCATGACATAGAGACAACCAATTCATACCCAATATCACGTCAAAATCGACCATACTAAGCAGCAAAAGATCAACTCTAGTCTCCAATCCCCCAATAGTCACTACACACGACCAATATACATGGTCAGAATAATAGTATCGCCCATCGGAGTAGATACATGAACAGATGAAAATAAGAACTCATGGGGCATATCCAGATGAAACTACCCCGAGCCAGCTGGACGAGTGGTGAAGTAACTGGTGCTGAAGTCGAAGACTGACTCCTCTCCTGAGATGAATCTCCGAAAGGCGGGGACAGTACCTCTTGATATGACCCGAATCTCCACACTCAAAGCAACCTCTCCCTGCAAATGGCGGAGGGGACTGAAGGGAGCCCCGAGCACCAGGATAATCACTAGAAGGACCAGACATAGATGAACCCCAAGCTGATGGTGCAAGAGATGAACTCTAAGTTGGAAGGGCACGGAGAGATGAGTGGCCCTGCTGAGAACTGTGAGAACCATGGCCAGATGATGCACCACGGTGAACTGGATGAGCCGTCTGAGCATGCCTGTAGGGACGACCCCTGTCGTGGCAAAACTGACCTCTAGAACGAACACAACCAAAACTACCTAATCCACGAGACCTCTTGGCCTCCCTCTCAATCGGCTCCTGGCTGCGGACCGACTCTATCTCCCGGGCTATGTCAACAACCTCATCAAAAGTAGCACCAGACACCCTCTCTCTAGTCATATGTACTCGCAACTGGAATATGAGGCCAACAATAAGCCTCCTGATCCTCTCCATGTCTGTGGAACCAACCAAACAGCATGACAGACCAACTCCAAAAATCTCATCTCATACTGCGTCACAGTCACTCAAATTGTCTGCGCAGTTCCTCTCTGCGAGACTACGGCAATACTTCTCCAAGAAGAGAACAGATAATTCCTGCCACGTAAGTGGCGCTGCACCAACCGGCCTATGCCTCTCATATGCCTCACACCAGGTAAAGGCAGCTCTAGTAAACTGAAAAGTAGTGAACAAGACCCCACTGGTCTAAAGAATACATGTTGTATGGAGGATCCTCTAACATCTGTCCAAGAAACCCTAGGCATCCTACGACTCTGCCCTGCTGAAAGATGGAGCTTGAAGTCTACCAAACCTCTTTAATCTCCGCTGCTCATCATCAGAAATAGCAGGAACCACATGGGCCTGAGCTGCTGCCACCGGCTGGGCTGGTAGTGCTCCCGGTGTCTGGAGTCCCTACATCACCTACTCAGGTATGCGGGCGGCGGGAGTCTGGGTGCTTCCCCCGGCCTGAGAAGTGGCTGCTGCGGCCGGAACAGAGACCGCCTGAGCTAGACTGGTGCACACTGTCAAAATTTGAGCTAAGGCCTCCTGAAGGCCTGGGATCACAATGGGCACAGCTGGTGCCTGAGCTGGTCCCGCTAGTGCATCCATAACTGGGACCTAATCCTGATTTGGGGCAACTGGTGGATCTGCAGGTGCTACCCGGCTACTGTGCGAGCTGCACCTCTACTCATACCGCAGCCTCTACTGTAAACTCGGCCTCTCGCGGCCCTGGCTAGTGGTATCATTGGCTGCCCGTCCTGCCCAATAGTACGTGTCCTCACCATCTGTGAGAGAATAGAAGAAAATAAGTTTAGTTACCATAATCAACAGCTTTGCACGACAAGAATTCGAGAATGTGAAGTTTCCTAAGGGTGCTGCAGCCTATCGAAGATAAATATAGACGTCTCCGTACCGATCCGCAAGACTCTACTAAACCCGCTGATGACTCGTGAGACCTATGTAAACTAGGCTCTCTTACCAACTTGTCACGACCCAAAATCAACCGTCGTGATGGCGCCTATCGTGGAACTAGGCTAGCCTCTACTTAACAACTTATCATAGTAACAATAATTTTGAAAGTAAAAAATGGAAGCATTTAACATTAAAGAAACCTTTTAGAAAACAAAATAAATCCCAAAATACGATACAATCCAACCCAAAACTGGGGTGTCACTGAGTACATGAGCGTCTAAATTAGAATACAGTCCACTACAGTGTCTAGAGAAATAACTGAAATTACAACTAATGATAAAGAAGGTGAGTCATGTCTTACGCACGCCGTACAACTACCTTGATAGTCTCCAAACTCTGAAGCCTCGATCAACACCCGTCGCCACGACTAGAAGCGCCTGGATCTGCACACAAGAGGCAACGAGTAACGTGAGTACATCCAACTCAGTAAGTAACAAGTCCAAACTGTGGACTGAAGGTAGTGACGAACTTAACCGGCACAAATAAAATAGAAATAACTGTGCAGAAATGTAGGCATGCTTTCAAATTAAATAGGCAGTTCAAAAAAGTAAAGTAAAGCAGGTGTGAATAGTAACAAAAATGTAACTCTGCTATCTCTACATACCAAAGCACATGTTTTATGTGATGCACCATGTTGTCAGCCTCATGTGCTCACATTCTCAAATGCTCAACCACTCGGTACTGTATATGGCCCGCACAGCCTAGGGAAGATCCATCCCGTAACATATACATCACTGAATATAAGTCACCCAGTACCGAGGAAGGCCAATCCAGCCATGTGGATAAGATCCATCTCTAGGTATCAAGTACTTCGGACAAGATCCATGTTCAGGGAAGATCCAACCCTTAATAATATCAACTGCGCTCACTGGGGTGTTTACAGACTTCGGAGGGGCTCCTACAGCCCAAGCACTATCACAAATCAATATAACTGCTGCGGCGTGCAGCCCGATCCCATAACTGTCACTCATGTCAGGCTCTCGGCCTCACTCTGTCATCAATCTCTCTAGTCTCACTCATGGGCTCATAATGTCTTGAAAACTAGCCCGAAACAATCATACGATGTATCAATAAAAAACAACTGAGACTGAGATATGATACGAAATGCATGGACATGACTGAGTACGAAATATCAGTGAAATCAGTGAGATGACAACAAGAAACGACTATTGTGGTTCCCAACAGTATCGGCATAAGCCTAAACATGATATCTAGCATGATTGACAGCTCAACTACTCTATCACATGGTGAAGACACGGATATCAACAAGATAGAATCACTATATAGTTCCATGGAATCAACCAGTTCACAATTCTCACAGTGCACGCCTGCACGCTTGTCACTTGCCAGCTACCTCACTCCTCTTTGCGAACGCGACCCCACTCCCGCGTTCGCGATGCACACACACATGCCACAATTTTGCGTTCGCGTCCTACTTGTAAGCACGTGATTTTTGCCCTATACGAAATACACCTATAAAATCTCAAGAAAAATAGATTTTTTGTTAATTATTTGCCATTTTAGGAATTTTTATAGATTTTATTAATTGGTTGCATTTTTTCTTGCATGTTTAATTTTATTTAAATCATAAAAAAAAACCAAAAATGGCGCGCATTGCATTTAGGATCTAGTTTTATATTTTTAGGATTAACCAGTAATTATTTGTTTTATAAAAATCGAAAATCACAAAATGCTTCATTTTTACACTTTTTCCTTTTATTGATTTTTTCTCTTTTAATTTAGGATTAAGTAGTTTTTATAATTTTTATAATCAGTTAATTAGTTTAATTTCACACTTTGGATAATTTAGAATTTTTATTTTTTGTAGGATTTATAATTAAAAGAAAAGGAAAAATTAGAAAAATAAAAGTAAGAATTGGAAAAAAAAAAGTTTGAACTCCAAGAAGGAGGACCCCCCAGCATTAAAAAAAGGAGGACCTCGACCTTGAGCAAATACAGAGAGTGGCGGCGCAAAAAGAGAGACCCCCCAGCATCACCCATCTTTCTTCCTCCTCCAAGAAAACACTGCCATTTTTGAACTCCAAAAATACAAACAGCAAGAGAACGCCGCATCTTCTCCTTCTTTTAAAAAAAAACTAAATTCGAAAGAGGAAATCTCGAAAAAAAGATAACAGAGGATTTTTTGAAGAGTTGACTCTCCGTTGATTTGTGGTAATGTCCTAGGTTCTCTTGAAGCCAAATGAAGTTTAAAAGGGTTGTTAGTTGCTGGTGATTTGCTGTGACGATAGATGAACTTTTTGCTTTTCCCCATTACTGATTCTCTCTATTCCGATTCAAGAAGTTGAAGCTGTTGTTTCTGTAGAATTCATGGCTGAGCTCCAGCCTTAGTTCTTCAGCCTTTTTTTTGGGTTTTTCTTGTTCGTTTTTGTTCCAGCAGTGAGGTACGTTGCAAGCCCATATATCACTGTTAGTTGATTCCATGACTAAATTTAGACTAATGAAGGTCATTTGCTGAAGAAATTTGGATGTTTAAAATGCCTATTCAATCTGTGATGTTAAAATGCTTTCTCCTGCTGTGCTCACATGATGGTTGAGTGTTTTCATTTAAATATATTCAGATTTAACCTACTGATTATGCATAATTTCCATATGATTCATTATTCTTCAATTATGTCATGATTAACAGGAAGATCCAGTAGTTGAGCTAAGTTTGAGGTCACAATATTTCAAAATCTGCAAAGCTAGAGTGGAGTTGATTTCTTATTTGTTGTATGTGCTGCAATTATATACGTATATTATGGATTTCAAAGTGGAAACACAAAGCATGAGTTAATGCAATTGCCAAAAACGTAGTTGGTTTGATCTAATGTGCAAATTGTTGTTTGGCAAGTGAGACGATATTGTTGCAGACAGTTTTATTAATTGTAGGATTTGGTTTGCAGAAAATAAGCATTTGATATACTTTTTTGAAGTAACAAAGTTATGACTAGACAATAATTGTTAATATAAATATCATTCGAATCATGATCTGATAAGGGATATGTGACTTATTTTGATTTGTCTTTTGCGGTAAATGTCTCTTTTGATCAAAATACAGCAGCCTTTTATTTTACTCAAATGTTTAGCCAGCTTGGTTTCTCTTTGAATTAACTGAAGTAACAAGGAGTCCAAATGTAGGCTTATATTGATTTTCCTTAGGCTATTTGGAACCTGTTTGTTCCTTATTAACTAATAAACTCACACTGTTTCTCTAATCAAAATCTCCAATAATCCATGGCCCTCGCTTAATTAGTCTAGTTTATCCTTAGAAATCGAGGTGTGCCATTTAGCGAATTCTCGTGGCCCTCGCAAAGTTGCAAAGGCGTAGTTGCTTTCAGGCGTGTTATTTTAATAATATTACCTTCCTAAACTCGGGTGCACATTTATGTGACCCAAATCCAAATCTCAACGAAGTCAAAATGTGTCAAAGACTGCGGGTGCATTTATGTGACGTGGTTCGAGACGCGTTTTCACGGCGTTGCAATTCTCTTTAAAAATAATAATAAAAGCGGTTTAAATTTAAAAAAATACATAAGTTAAAACATGTATTAAAATCAGATTTTTAGCCAATTATAATAATTTAAGCGACCGTGCTAGAACCACGGGATCCGGGGGTGCCTAACACCTTCCCTCGGGTCAACAGAATTCCTTATTCAGAATTTCTGGTTCGCAGACTCCAATTGGGAAGTCGAAATTTTCCTCGATTTGGGATTCAAGTTAAACCGGTGACTTGGGACACCAAAAGCCAATCTTATCCCAAGTGACGACTCTAAAAATAAATAAATAATCCCATTTCGAATAATGTCACTTTAAATGGAAAAACTCCCTTATACATTATCCTTCGGGGTAGGTGTATAAAAAAAGGAGGTGTGACACTACTCTTTGCGAACACCTCAGCTCACAAACACTCTTCACAAATGTGAGGCTCCTCTCGCGAACGCGTAAGAGGAAAACAGAAACATACAACAACAGAATACCTGTGATCACTGTGTCTGAAGCAACATCATCTGGTCTGGTTGGGAGTTCTTAGAAATGGGCCTGACTGCCACTTGATCGACCTCCCCCTCTGGGGCGAGCCCTAGCTGACTGAGCTTTACCCCGAGCCGGCTGGGCGGGTGGTGAAGTAACTGGTGCTGAAGTCGAAGGCTGACTCCTCTGCTGAGATGAATCTCCTGAAAGGCAGGGAGAGTACCTCTTGATATGACCTAAATCTCCACACTCAAAGCAGCCTCTCCCTGCAAATGGCGGTGGGGACTGAAGGGAGCCCCGAGCACCGGGATAACCGCTAGAAGGACCAAATATAGAAGAACCCTGAGATGATGGTGCATGAGATGAACTCTGAGCTGGAAGGGCACTGAGAGATGAGTGGCCCTGCTGAGAACTATGAGAACCATGGCCAGATGATGCACCACGGTGGACTGGACGAGCCGTCTGAGCATGCCTGTAGGGACGACCCCTGTCGTGATAAAACTGACATCCAGAACGAACACCACCAAAACTACCTGATCCACGAGACCTCTTGGCCTCCCTCTCAACTCGCTCCTGTCTTCGGACCGACTCTATCTCCCGGGCAATGTCAACAACCTCATCAAAAGTAGCACCAAACACCCTCTCTCTAGTCATAAGTACCCGCAACTGGAATATGAAATAAACCTCCTGATCCTCTCCCTGTCTCTGGGAACCAACCAAACAGCATGACAGACCAACTTGGAAAATCTCATCTCATTACCGTATATCATCCTAACGCAACCTCACAAATTTCCTGCGCAGCTCCTCTCTGCGAGACTACGGCAATACTTCTCCAAGAAGAGAACATAGAACTCCTGCCACGTAAGTGGCACTACGCCAACCGGCCTACGCCTCTCATAAGCCTCCCACCAGGTAAAGGAAACTCTAGTAAACTGAAAAGTAGTGAACAAGACCCCATTGGTCTATAGAATACATGTTTTACGGAGGATCCTCTGACATATGTCATCTATAGAATAGACCACGAGGAAAGAATGTTAATTAATAACCGTGGAAAATTAGATAAATATTTTCGAAAATAATCAATGAACTGAATGAATAAGAAGCCACAAAGTCAAATGCTGAAAAACTAGAAACTATCATTGACTTCCCAAATAGGAAGGTTTATGTTGGTCGAGACTCGACACCGAATTTAAAGGTAAGCTGATCAAAACACCGGAAATAGAAGTTTGAAGTTCTAAAGTTCATAAAGCTTGAATCGGGGTGTAATTCATTATTTTAGCGTTGTTTGATGTGATTTGAGGCCTCGAGCAAGTCCGTAACGTGTTTTGGGATTGGTTGGTAGGTTTGGTTGAGGTCCCGGGGGCCTCGGGTGGATTCCGGATGGTTAACGGATCGATTCCGGAGTTTGAAGAAGGGGCTGGGGTTGCTGCTTCTGGTATTTCTGCTTCTGCAGATTTGGGACCGCAGAAGCGGCAGCGCAAAAGCGAAGAAGAAGCCGCAAAAGCGACTGGAGGTGAAGCAGCCCAGGACCGCAGAAGCGGCCCAAGATCCGCAAAAGCGGAACCGCATATGCGGTGGGCTGTCCGCAGAAGGGGAAATTGGGCTGGAGCCCAGGACCGCAGAAGCGGCATTTTTGACCGCAAAAGCGGAACCGCATAGACGGAAATAATTCCGCAGAAGCGGAATGACTGGGGCAGTGTGGTTTTAAAATTCGGGGTTGAGTTCATTTCAACCCCATTTTTCTTCCATTAGAGTCGATGGGGAGCAGCTTTGAGGCGCCATTTTCATCACTTGTTATGAGGTAAGTAATTTATGCTAGCTTTGAGTTAAATTATACATGGATTTGGGCATGAAAATTGTAGAAAAACTTGGGGTTTGAGGGAAGACCTAGAAAATAAGTGTTCTTGAATTTTGACCACGGTTTGGAGTATGGAAGTAAGAGAAAATCATATATTTGAGTTCGTGAGTTCATGGGTAAGCTTTATCTTCGAGAAATTTCGGATTTCGGGCACGTTGGCCCAAGGGCATTTTTGTCAACTTTTCGTTCGGGGTTAGGAATTGTTGCGAATTGGGTTGTAAAGTTTAATTGAGCATATATTAATGGATTTGTATAATCATTGGCTAGTTTTGGAGCATTGTGCGTTGGTGCGAATCTTCGGAGGAATGTAAAATGCCGGTTATGAGTCTTCGGAGCGAGGTGAGTCTCTTTTCTAACCTTGTAAGAGGGAAATGTCCCCATAGGTGTAATAATTGATTATGTGCTCCTAATTGTGGGGGCTACGTACACACGAGGTGACGAGAGTCCGCGCGTAGCTACTATTATGCTATTGTCCGGGTAGTTAGGACCCATAAGCATGTTATACTTGGATTATTTATGAACCCACTGGTAGCTCGAATTGCTTAAATCACCTTGGATTAGTAAATGAATATAAAAGGAGATTAAACCTCATTTTCCTGAATTGTTAAAAAGAGAAATTATTTTAATTGGATAAATATCCCCTATAAGTTTCTAATTGACTGATTGAGCATGTATCTCTATGTGCACCTGTGTCGCATGCATGATTTGCGAGCAGGGTATGTGTTTATTTATGGAACGGGCCGAACGCCTCGGCAGATTAAATAGATGCATCTATGGTTCGGGCCGTTTGACCCTCGGCAATGCACAGTTTACATTCCTGTTGGATCGGACCGTCGCCTCGGTGTGATTTGCGCATGTTATTTGTCGCTTGAGGATTTTTTTTTAAACGTGAAATTTACCCTTCGTGGCTTGATATAAACTGATAAGATAATAAAGAATAAACCTTGGAAGCCCTTGATTATTTGTTGAAGGTGTTTTCCTGCTTTCTGGCTTCGCGAATTAAAACTACTATATAAATCCATGATTTTACTCGTATTTCTAGAATGTTGTTAATTGACCTCTAGTGAGTGTCGAAGTTGGCCATCTCGTCTCTACTTCTTCGAGATTAGGCGGGATACTCATTGAGTAAACGTTGATTACGTACTCATACTACACTTCTGTGCATTTTTGTTGCACAGGTATATATACCTCTAGCGGCCTACTGGGCGTAGCAGCGCGGATGATTCTGGGACTAGGTGAGCTGCATTGTTCAAGGCGACCCGCAGCTAGTGTAATTCCTTTCAGCATTTTTATATTTATTCCCAGTCCACTGTATTTCGGACAGATGTTGTATTTTATTTTCCTTATCAATAGATGCGAAACCGGGTTCTGGGATGATTTTTGAAAGATGTGTACTAATAGTTATTACATAATTTGAATTGAAGTAGAGATTGTTTTACTTATGAAAAATGGAAGGAAAAATCCTAATTTTCAAAGGTATTAAAAGAGAATTTAATTGATAATTTAGTTGGCTTGCCTGACAGAGGTGTCCGGCGCCACCACGTCCCTCAGTGGATTTTGGGTTGTGACAATCATAATCATAATTAATCTGCAAAAAAATGAGGAAAAAATAATAATAAAAAGATAGCGTTAAATTCAAGAGGAAATAAACCAATAAGCCGGAATGAAGCATGAAGCCTTCCAAGCTCATTTTAGAAATGAAAATGGCATTAGGTGCATGACATACAATGTGCGATTAATATCTACAAAATTTCTAACTCTAACACGTTTGTTGTTTGTCATTTTAAAAAGATAAAGTTAAAAAGAGGTGGTTGGTTTGTGGCTTAAACTGGCGACTCGCCCTTACGATACGAGATCAAAAGAAAAAAGTAGAATGGCAAACAATAGTGAGAACGAGTCAATTAATGATGATGTCCATGGACAATTGGTCGAACAAGGTTCGGGACTGGTTGAAGAAGTTAGAGTGTTGAAGCAACAACTGGCAGAGATGTACCAAACCTGGGTGAATGGACAGGCACCGCCCTCACTACCCATAGGGCCTCTGCTAGTTGCAAATCAAGTGCCCATCTCCATAACAAGTAACCCATTGTACCAACCTGGATTCAGTCCGAGCATTAACCCATTATATGTGTTCTTATGTATTTTTGCTGTCTATTCTATTACGGACAGTAGGATAGTGTGATTCTTTTGTATATTCTACTAGTCGCCCACAGCTTGTGTCACCAGGTCATGGCACACACATTTATTTACCGTGAAAATGGTAACAACAATTAAATTTATTAAATAGGACTCTAAAAATACGTTATCTATTCCCAAGCTAGTTTGTTAGAGCAGATGATGCTAGTTTATGAATTTTGACGATGGGGGGTGATAAAACGAGGTAACGAGCGAACCACAGGGTCTGCTACCTGGGCACAAGCCTGGTTAATTGGGACTTCGAGGTCGACCTCGGGGTCGAGCTCGGGTTGTCGGGAATACTCGGGAGTAATCTAACAGCTAGAAATATAATCAAAAGAAGCTATTTACAACTGAAATTGAGTTTGTACGATGAAGAACACATATAAAATGAAGAACACGTATAGAGACAAAGGATATAGAGGTATCCTCAGTATCAATGAGAACCAATGAGCTTTAGTAAGGAAAGAGAGAGAGAGAGGGATATTATTGCACTATGTAGAATTATGGGAGCAACATCGGTCCCTTACAAGGTAGGGCGAGTTCCCTTTATATAGGAGAGGGAACTTAGTAAGGAATACATGTATATCTAAATTATGAAATATGGAGATGTGATGGATTGACTCGACACCCTAGCATAGGCTAGGGATAGGCCGGTTCTGTTAGACTCAACCGCGTGTCTTGGGGGCTTCCCCCTTTTGTCTTTATCGCGACCTTGAATCGGACCTCGACAATCCTCAAAAGGGTGGACTAAGGTGTGGCTTCATATCATTGGGGTCTTGAGATATCTTTCCGAGGTGGCTTCATTTTCTGGGGCTCTCGAGGTACCTCCCCTAGATGGCTTGATGGCGGGAAGTCGGCCCCTCTAATTTCACCACGTACAGATAGTCTTCGTGTCTCTCAGAACGCTGTGATAGCAAACGGTTATGACCATTGACTCCTCCAGCCCCTCATGGCGATAGTGCATTGGCGATCTGCGTCGTGGCGCAATCTTTCGCGATAGATGGCATATCTCGTAGACTCCTGCTCAATACTCTACCACTTCCGTTCTTCAAGGTAAAATGTGCTGCCGTCGATTTGGTTTTTTCAAGGATGCAATAATTGCATTCGCCGGTCAGCTTTCCAGAGCCTAGACGGCCGTGTTGCTGTCCCCAATAAATGGGGTGCCTTGGCGTTGTTTTTCCTATCCTAGTATCTTCATCGGCATGCTTTGCCTATTCCTTCTTGTCATCTTCTTCTACCTTTGAACATCATGTTTGGGGCTTATGGCCTCAAGACCATTAGGAGGAGTTTCCTTAAGTTGTGCCATGGCGTTTCGTCGGAACGTCCCTTTGCTGAGCATAAGCGCGTTATCCCGCTATGGTTGTTGGTATGCTGGTGTTTGCTGCAGCCGTTGACCCGAGGTGGCGATGGACGGGGAATCAGCCTCCCCCTTATGTTGACAGTCGTTCGGATTATGCACCGCTGCTCACTCTCTTACCCGGGCCTGGTGTGGCACCTCATCCTTAGGGCTTTTTCTTTCCCGAGGGATAAGGTGGCCCTCTCGGTCGTTGAGGTTGAGGTCCGCCGAATCTCCAATTTTTGGTTTTGGCGGGCTATGTCTCTTTTCTCTGCCTCCTCTGTGTCTCCTCCTTTTAATCTTCTCCATCTCCTCCAGCGGGAATCCCTTGAGGGATTGAGCTGGGAACCTAGAGGAGGTGGAGGTCGAAGGGATCACCCTCGAGGGTGTGAAGCTCGAGGATGCTGATACCAGAGATGCACCCTCGAGGGCGGACTGGGCTTCCGGGTTTCATCACATGTACATCCTTCCATTCCTTCGTTGTAGGGGTAGACTTCCGTAGGCCTTAGCAATTGTATGTAATGACCCTTCGAGGGTTTTTGTAAACGTATGTCATGACCCTTCAGGGGCTGTTGTACATGAATTTTTATTAATATGAACATATCCTTTTGATTTTTGCTTTCGATTTTCGCCGAGTAACTGCATGTTTTTATACCCTCGAGGCCCCTTGAACGCCCCTTTTTGTTTTTCGACTGCTGATACTTGGCCGGGGTGCGAGCATTCTCTCAGCTCTTCTACTGATCGACACGGCTCCCTTTCGAGGCCATCGTTGTTCCTCGGGCAACCCTTGGTTAATTGGTCAGATCTTGGCTGCCTAGGCCTTCCGAATCGCATGGAGATAATGCATTTGAACTTCGGGGCCTTTGAGGATGTTATCCTGGATGGAGGCCGGCTTGGGTCCCTTTTGATTTCCAATGTGGACAATTCCTTTAGATATGTAGGAGATAGGTTTTGTTGAGCGGTTGCCCATGCTTAGGCACCGCTTCAAACTTTTACGGAGCTTTCGCGATTGGAGCTCCTTGCATTGAGTGACGGCATGGAAAGCTTCAAAATTCTGGTTTTTCTTCGGTGGGGATCCTCGAGGCGGGATGCCATATCGAGCTCGGAGATAATACGGGCGGTTCCTTGAGCCTTGGGTTTTTGTCGGAGGATACTTTCGGGGTCGGATGTCATCCCGTTGGACTATATAGACGACGGGTACTCCACGGGGCTGACTCCGGGCAGGCGAAACGTTACCGTTTCTTATCACATAAGTGGGCGGCTTCGGCTTCTTCGCTGGGCTTCACTATTTTGAGGTAGTTATTCTCCTGCTTTGGCATAGGGTTCCTTATTTCCCTAGGTGCAAGAAGTGTTTGTGCACGTCCTTGCTTTGCTCTGTTTAGTATTACCGTAGCCATGGCAATCACTCTAGGGGCGGCATGGCCGAGAGAGGGGAGTGTTGTTCCCGGCGCTCGGGAGCTGAGGGATTTCATTCTGACGACAGTTTCTTTGA
The DNA here is from genome assembly GCF_001879085.1 of Nicotiana attenuata. Taxonomy (NCBI): domain Eukaryota; kingdom Viridiplantae; phylum Streptophyta; class Magnoliopsida; order Solanales; family Solanaceae; genus Nicotiana; species Nicotiana attenuata. Next base: position 162,833 of record NW_017671555.1, on the reverse strand, counting down.
TTAGAGGGGAGCATTTGGAGATGGTGAGAAAATACTGCGGGTGGAGTGAGGGGGTAGCACTGCAGGTCCTTCCTCCGGGAGAAAACGTTACAGATTCCGCTGATGGATTTTTGAGTGTATACCTGTATCCTTTCGCGTTTGCCCCCCTCGACAGGGTTGTGCTTGATTTTTGCTTGAAGTATCGGGTTACTTTGGTGCAGATACATCCGTCATTTTGGCGGGTGGTGCTACTGATGAGGTTCTTTGCGGAGAAGGCTGATCACAAATTTACGCTTGATCACCTCATCCGGCTGTATCGGCCCCTTCATCATCAGGGCCTGCTAACCCTGAAGTGTCGTTCATCCCTGTCGTTCGTTATCGATGGCGAAGAGGAAGGGGGTCGAGAACGGGCCAGTTGGTTCGTCTAGGCCCGGACGGTCAACATCATCCCCTTGGAGCTTTTGACGTTCCCCGAAGGGTAGAATTACGCACGTGAGTGGAACGTCCGGTGCTTTTTTAGGTTGTACCGATAGCGGAAGTTAATTAAATAATGATGTTTTTTACCTTGTTGTAGCAATTTCATGGTCGTCAGGCAAAGTCTCTGATCTGCCTGGCTGGGTCCGGAGGCTGGTGACCTATTTGTCTTACGACGAGTGTCGGTGGCGGGCTGTGCTCCGTGTCAGGTGGGGAGCAAAATACCAAGGTATGTGCGTTTGCCGTCTTTGCCTCGGCCCTCATGTATTTGAGATAACATTTTTCCCCTTTTTTACTTGCATTGGATCTGTCGCTTGCAGGTATCAGGCAGTTCTTTGGGATGAGACAGTGTTCTTCTGAAGAGGGGAAGGAGTCGTTGACCTCTCTCCCCGCCCTTCGAGGCGATGGAGCTTTTAGTGGTGCTGACCATGCCAGCATCTCCAAGGAGAAGGTATTGCCTGAGCTTGCTGCCCCCGGGGTACCTGATTCTAGGTCGCCGATGCCTTCGAGCGGACATGCTTTGCCCGAGACCGTCTTTCCCGGGGGCGAAGGGACAGGATTAATAGGAGTATGCTCCGACATCAAGAAAGTCCGCCGGCTTCACTTCGTGCTGAGTTTAGGCGCAATTTCCCTGTATTCTGCGTCCTTCGTTTGTCATTGAGTTTTCCTTGTGCAGGCCTGTGACAGGCTGATGTCTGAGCTGGTCCGCCAAGGGGCAAAGTTTCAGAAAGTTCGGGATGAGGAGTCCTTTAGGCTGTTTAGCGAGGAGAAGGAGGGCGAGTTACTGCATTGGAGATGCGAAGCGTACAGGTGCTCGAATTATGAGAGTTATTTGACGGAGCAGGTAACTTTATGCAGCCCAAGCTTCGCTTTCTTCGGCCCTTTTTAGGTTAACGCCCTTCTCTGTCATATCGGCTACAAAAAAAGACGGAGGCCATGGAACACCTTAAGGGCGATATTGCTCGTGCCAGAAACGCTTGTGGCGAGCTAAGGGCTCAGGTGCAAGCTCATGTTTAGAGGAGGCAAGTGCCTTGGCTAAGGTTCCTGCATTAGAAGTCCAAATGTGCTTGGCTCGAGATAATGCCAAAACCTAAGCAGATGTGATCGAGAAATTGTTCGAAGATGAGGGCCGAGGCAATTGATGCCCGCGCTAGGGCGATGCGAAGCCGAGCCAACTTTGATCAGGAGATGGCGGTCCGTATGAAGGATGCCTCGAACGCTCAAGCCGAGCTGAAGCGAGCCCTCGACCGGGAGAAAAAGATCAAGGAATATGTCCGCTGCAGATCCTGAAGGGAAGCACTCGAGGAGATTGCTGCGAGGGGCTTTATTCTTTCTGATGAATTGGACCGAGCAAGGGCGGACGAGCGTGACGCGTGGTCATTTCTTGCCGACGGGGCGGGGAGTGAACCCGGTGAGCTGTAGCTCTTCGGAACGGATCATAGATTGTGCTGTTTCGTTGCTTTGGTTTTGATATATCTAGAATATATATGTTAATGAAGAGTGTGTCTATTCCCCATTTTTCCTCTGTGTGCGTAAAATGAGAAGATACTTTGAAGCCTTACCTTTTTCGCATCTCCTTCTGTTATCGCCTTCGACCAGGCCGGTTTCGATGTTTGGCGGGATCCTCACAGGTCCGGGATCAATCGGGCCAGCCCTTGGCTCCTAGGAGTGTTTCTTGATGTGAGCGAGCGTTGCGGTCCCTGCGCTTTGTCCGACCGTTTAGATCCAGTCTCCGAGTTGCTTTGCGAGTCGAGCTGTTACAGGCCTTTAAGCTCTTCCCTGTTCGTACGGGCAGGTGACGGTGGCCTTCTTTCCTTCGGGTCGACACGACCTTATAAGCGGGTGACCTGGGGGCTCACTCAGCTGGCGATTGTGGCATTTGTGCCGTGCCCTTAGGCATGCTGTAGCTTTGTGCTTATTATGGGTCCAGTCTCCGAGTCGCTTTGCAACTCGGGTTGTAATTGACCTTTACGCGCTTTTCGATTTCCCGAATGGGGTAGTGCTTTGCACGTGGTTTTTGGGCGTTGAGACCCCTCCGTATGTGGTCCGAGGGCATGCTTAGTTAACTATTTTGGATCCGGTCTTCGAATCGAGTTACGATTTGAGCTCACTTTAATCCTCAAGTTGTCAATTTGGCTGGCGACAGTGGCTCTTACGCTCTTTGGTCGTAGAGACCTTTCAACATATGGCCCGTAGGCTTGTTTAGTTAACTATTTTGGATTCGGTCTCCGAATCGAGTTACGATTCGAGCTCACTTTAATCCTCAAGTTGTCAATTTGGCTGGCGACAATGGCTCTTACGCCTTTTGGTCGTAGAGACCTTTTTATATGTGGCCCGTAGGCTTGCTTAGCTGGCGACAATGGCTCTTACGCTGTTTTTTGCCCGTTTGATTTTGTAGGCTTTGTTTTCTGCTCGTTAAGGTATTTTTGAATGATTTTTGCTTAACCCGTCGTCGGTTCTAAAAGAACCTCGATTTCAAGTCATAATTGGCGATATTTCGAGCACCTCGAAAGGTTCATAGCCCGTTGTTTGCCTGTTGAGGGAAGCCTGTTGTAACCGGTTCATTTCAAAGTATATTCGAAGTAGTGGCCTGCAATTTTTTGTTTAGCGATGGTCGGGCGTCCCGGTGTCATGTTTTTCTTGCTTGTCAGCCGTTTTGACCGTAGTCATGTACATCTGGTCGTAGCCATTTTTGATCTCGAGTGATAGTTTAGGCGTCCACATCGAGGGTATGCCCTTTTGGGATTCTTACAAATGCGACGTATAGCCTAAACTTCGGGATTTTCATGCCTGTTGAGGTTTTACAGTTTGTCAAGCCTGTTGAGGTCTTAAAGTTTGTCATGCCTGTTGAGGTCTCACAGTTTGTCGTGCCTGTTGAGGTCTTACAGTTTGTCATGCCTTTTGTGGTCTCACAGTTCTTGGGTGATGTAGAATGGACCTGGTTATGCCGAGTCTGCCCGTTCAGGGTCTTATAGTTTTGGATTTTCCAGCATATGGCGATTAACGACAGTCTCCGAGTCATCAAGTTGTTTAAGCGTGAAGACCGCTTCTTGTGAACTTGAAGTTGCCTTGTAGGGGCTTTATGAGCCCGAAGTTTCGATCCTGAGATCGTGCGAGTGCCTAGTTATAGGCATCGAGCCCCGAGTATTACGGGATGCAGTCGGTGGAGGGGGGCCCCCTGCCGGGGATATACTTGAGATTTCTTTGTCCGGGGAATAAAATGCCGAGAAAATATCCTTTTATTGCTTGGTATAGGTGTACATTATTTCACAATCGTGAACTCGATCCGTGCGTGCACGACTTCTCGGACCGTTCTGGCCCAGCATATAATTCCTGACGGGGTTTCAGTCCGCCGTATCTGGGTCATTTCAAGGGGGGATGCTCTTAGAGACAAACCATCATTCGTTGTTGGGCTATCGGAATAAAGCCCATGGCATCATCGAACCTTCTTCTGGCATGCCGTTCTGCCAGTAATCTTGCCGATAAGGTTTCTTTCGGGGCGAAAAGCCCGGATGAAAGGAGAAAATATGGCGGTCGCCTATATGCGGTCTAGGAATCTCCCGGTAGAGTCTTGAGAATCTCCAAACATCCCAGCCAGCTGCCTGCGTTCAGGTTAGTAAAAGGAAAACGAAGGAGCGAAAGCAGTTCTTTCTTACCGCGGGGTGTGTAGGCGATGTTCCGGGACTCGGTGCGTCCCTGTCGGCTTATTCTAGTTCTGCCCTTTGCGAGGAATCTCGTTCCTCCGTCGAGATGGGACCGTCGACGCCTTCGGGTAGAGTGTCGGTGGTTGCCCGAATAAAACGTTTATACTTCGCGATTCCTTTGACGGTGTAAAGCTCGAGGTCCCAGCTCGGATTCAGGCAGGCTGTATTGAGAGAATGGTCTTTTCGGCGACTTGTTACTTGGAGTTCACCAAGGATTCGGTATGTGGAGGCGATTCGGTTCGTTAATGTGGACCGCCCTGTTGACCCTTGGTCTAATACCATAGTTGCGGGTGACCGAGCTTCCTGAATCTATGAGCACACGATTTATTTTATGATTAAGCGGATGAGGGAGAGGTTTACCGATGTGTCGTCGTGACGCTAGGGTGGAGTCGTGGTGTCCTTTTCCCTAGATGCGAGAGTATCCTTGGAAATATTTCCCTGGATCTGTCTTTGTCCCGGTGGTGGGTATTTTTGCTTCCCGTGTAATGAGTTCTCGGAGGGCGTCGCCGTTCCTCCATTGCCGTGGTGATACATCATGGTTTGTTTACTTTATCCTTCCCGGTAGTCTTCTTTCCTCGGGGCCAGATTTGAGCCTGACCGTTCGATAGTACTTGTCGTCGAATTTGACTGAGCAGCATGGCTGTCATGTTTTCGGGACGGGAGTCATTCGTGGCCCCGCTGTCGCTTGCGTCCTGCGGATTCCGCATCGGGTTGTGGTTCCTTCGAAGGGGCCTTGGTCGAGTAGGCCTGAGTCGCTCAGCATTCCCGATTTCGCTTGTGGTGACTACGACATTTGTCATAACAATGTTGAACCCACACTCTGCTGGATGAGGTTCGTCTGCCGGCTGTGCCTCACTGGATCTGGTTCCGCTGGATGTTCCCCGGGGGCGCCGCCCTCGAACTACTCCCCTACTGCTGCGAGGTATGTTGGATCTTGGGGCGTTCATCCCATTAGCGGCGCATGGATAGTATTTTCATCCGTTTGGCATTAGTTTCTTCGTGGAAAGCTTGCTTGGGCGTGCTATTTTTGCAGAGGATTCTGGACAGCCGCCCATGGCCCTGATTAGTGGCCGGTGCTGGGTACGGACGCATGGCCAACTCTTGGTCGGGTATCTGGCTAAACGTTGTTTGAAACGACCTGGAGTCGGCGGGTATGCATTGTTTAAACCCTGAGCTAAGGCCAGGGTTGTCAGTTCATCCGAAACCGGGCGCGATCCCATTCGTCCTATCAGAGAGCAGGATGCGACTTCTTGTGGTGTTTCTTCCTTTCTTTGTTCGGCCTCCGTCTTGTCGGTATCCGCCGATGCTGCTTTGATGACATCGGTGTATGTTTCTGTTGCGGGGTCATCCTGAAAGTTGCAGTTTTTCTTCGTGTATGCGTGAGCTATGGTGCGCTCGTCGGGGGAAGCTGTCTCCGGTATCGCTACACTAGGGGTCCTCGGATGGCATTGCAACTGAGCAATGGCCAGCTGTTGTGCCTGCAACATTTCAAAAATATCGTGAAGACTAACTTCCTGTTCTTCCCGGGCTGGGGTTTTTTGAACTTCCTGTCGGTTGCGGTGTCGCACGCTTCTGTAGGCGTGAGAAGTTTCGTTGACTTGCTGTGCGTCCTGATTCCGCGTCCGCTAGTATTGGTCTAGGTGCATTATCGGGATCCTGTAGCGGTTCTTCGGCGGCCGGGATGGCTATACCATTTTCCCTGTAATCTTCGAGGTGGTCGTTCTCAGCTCTGTTCACTGAGCCAGACATTTTTACCTGAAAGTAAAGGATCTTGGACAAGAAAAAGTGTGAAAGATGATATGCATTTACGTGATGAAACTAACAAGAAAATAATCACTATTATTTTTAGCCCCACGGTGGGCGCCAAACTGTTTACCGTGAAAATGGTAACAACAATTAATTTTATTAAATGGGAGTCTAAAAATACGTGATCTATTCCCAAGCTAGTTTGTTAGAGCAGATGATGCTAGTATTATGAATTTTGACGATGGGGGGGGGGGGGGAGATAAAATGAGGTAACGAGCGAACCAAAGGGTCTGCTACCCGGGCGCAAGCTTGGTCGATTGGGACTTCGAGGTCGACCTCGGGGTCGAGCTCGGGTTGTCGGGAATACTCGGGAGCAATCTAACAACTAAAAATATAATCAAACGAAGCTATTTACAACCGAAATTGAGTTTGTACGATGAAGAACACATATAAAATGAAGAACACGTATAGAGACAAAGGATATCGAGGCATCCTCGGTATCAATGAGAACCAATGAGCTTTGGTAAGGTAAGAGGGAGAGAGAGATATTATTGCACTTTGTAGAATTGTGGGAGCAACATCAGTCCCTTACAAGGTAGGGTGAGTTCCCTTTATATAGGAGAGGGAACTTAGTAACGAATACATGTATATCTAATTTATGAAATATGGAGATGTGATGGCTTGACTCGACACCCTAGCATAGGCTAGGGATAGGCTGGTTCTGTCAGACTCAACCGCGTGTGTTGGGGGCTTCCCCCTTTTGTTTTTATTTCGACCTTGAATCGGACCTCGACAAGCCTCGAAGGGGTGGACTAAGGTGTGGCTTCATATCATCGGGGTCTTGAGATATCTTTCCGAGGTGGGTTCATGTTCTCGGGGTCTCGAGGTACCTCCCCGAGATGGCTTGATGGCGGGAAATCGGACCCTCTGATTTCACCACGTACAACATTAGTAGACTGTATCATTTTGGGGTTGTATGATTATTATGACTTTATTAATCATTTCTGATTTTATTTCAACTTAAAGAATTATTTCAACTATTTTGGGGTAAAGGTAAATGAAAGTTAATTTAGTATTTTCTGCGTTGGCTTGCCCGGTAATGGTTTTGGGCGCCATCATGACCTATTATGAAAATGTGTCGTGACAACGTTGATGATGTGATCATTAAGTCTAGAACACAAGAAGACCATGTGCAAGACTTGAAAAAGTTCTTTAGAAGGCTACAAAGGTACAATCTCAAACTCAATCCAGCCAAATGTGCAATAGGAGTTCCTTTTGGGAAGCTTTTGGGTTTTATAGTTAGTCGAAGAGGCATTGAGTTAGATCCCTCCAAGATAAAGACCATTCGAGAGCTGCCTCCCCCGAAGAATAAAAAAAAGTCATGAGTTTAATCAGGAGGTTGAACTACATCAGCAGGTTCATCGCGCAGCTTACAACCACATGTGAGCCTATTTTCAAGCTGTTGAAAAAGAACGCCGCTATCAAGTGGACAGATGAGTGCCAAGAAGCTTTTGATAAGATCAAGGAATATTTGTCAAATCCCCCTGTTTTGGTCCGCCGGAACCTGGTAGGCCTCTGTTTTTATATCTGTCACTAATGGATAGTTGCTTTGGTTGTGTTCTGGGTCAACATGATGCTACAGGCCAAAAGGAACAAGCAATATATTATTTGAGCAGAAAGTTCACCATTTATGAGGCCAAATACACTCTTTTGGAAAGGACATGTTGTGCCTTAACCTGGGTCACTCAGAAGCTTAGGCATTATCTTTTTGCCTATACAACTTACCTCATATCCAGAATGGATCCCCTGAAGCACATCTTTTAGAAGCCGATGCCAACTGGCAGTTGGCAAAGCTACAAATCTTGCTCACAGAGTTTGATATTTTATATGTCGCTCGCACTGCAATGAAGGCACAAGCTTTGGCTGGTCATCTGGCAGAAAACCCGGTTGATGATGAATATGTATCTTTGAACACATACTTTCCAGATGAAGAGGTTAATTCAGCTAAAGACGTAGTCCAAGATGACAGTCAAATTTGGAATCTATACTTTGATGGGGCTGTCAACATCAAAGGCGTAGGGATTGGGGAAATTCTTGTATAACCTACTGGGCAACATTACCCTGCCACGACACGGCTTCGTTTCTTCTTTACAAACAACACAACATAATATGAAGCTTGCATCATGGGTCTTAACATGGAAATAAACCTAAATGTGCATGAACTGTTGGTGATAGGAGATTCATATTTACTTATTCGGCAGGCTCAAGGTGATTGGGAGACTCGATACATCTAGCTCATTCCATATAGACAATGTGTGGAAGATCTTAGCCAAATGTTCAAGTCCATCGAGTTCAGGTACATTCCCAGGTTTCACAATGAATTAGCTGATGCTTTGGCCACCCTGGCCTCAATGCTTCCATATTCGGGTAACACTCACATTGACCCATTAGAAATTCAAATTCGGGATCAACATGGTTATTGCAATACAATTGAATTAGAACCAGATGGTGAACCATGGTATCGTGATATTAACCAATTTCTGAAAATAAGAGAATACCGGAACATGCTAATAGGGATCAAAATAGAACTATTAGGCAACTCTCTAATGGTTTGTTATTGAGTGGGGAAATCCTATACAAAGAACCCCGTATTTGAATTTATTGAGATGTATGGAAGCCAAAGAAGCTGAAATGATTATGAATGAGGTACATTCGGGAGTTTGTGGTCCGGACATGAACGGATATGTTCTAGCAAAGAAAATCCTTAGGGCAAGATATTATTGGCTTACTATGGAGCGAGATTACTTTCGTTTTGTTCGCAAGTGCAACCAGTGTCAGATTCACATCGATTTGATCCACTCGCCTCCTTTAGAGTTATATCCTATGTCGGCTCCTTGGCTTTTTGTTGCTTGGGGAGTGGACGTCATTGGCCCAATCGAGCCAAAAGCTTCAAATGGGCACTTGTTCATCTTGGTTGCAATTGATTACTTCACCAAATGGGTGGAAGCTATAACATTGAAAGCAGTTACCAAGAAAGCAGTAGTAGACTTTGTTCACTCCAACATCATCTGTCGTTTCGGTATTCCAAAAACCATTATTACATATAATGCTGCTAATTTGAATAGTCATCTGATGAAGGAGGTATGTGAACAATTTAAAATTGAGCATCGCAATTCTACTCCTTACCGGCCTAAAGCTAATGGATCTGTTGAAGCTGCAAACAAGAATATCAAGAAGATTCTAAGGAAGATGGTCCAAGGGTCTAGACAATGGCACGAGAAACTGCCTTTTGCTCTTTTGGGATACCGGTCCACTGCCTGTACATCAATTGGCGCAACGCTCTACTTACTGGTTTATGGCACTGAAGCGGTCACACCTGCTGAATTTGAGATCCCCTCTCTTCGAATCATTGTTGAAGCAGGAATCGAGAACACTGTCTGGGTCAAGTCCCGATTGGAACAGTTGAGTTTAATTGATGAAAAGCATTTGGCAGTAGTTTGTTTTGGTCAGTTATACCAACAAAGAATGGTACGCGCTTACAATAAGAAAGTGCTCCCAAGAAAATTTGAGGTAGGACAACTTGTTTTGAAACGCATCTTTCCGCACCAGGAAGAAGCAAAAGGAAAGTTCGCCCCGAATTGGCAAGGTCCTTACCTCATCAAGAAAGTATTGTCAAAAGGATCTCTACACTTGGCAGATATAGAAGGAAAGGTGACTGATATATCCGTCAATGCAGATGCGGTCAAGAGATACTATGTTTGACATGCCTCTGTCGGGCATTTTTATACTTAGCATTCTCAGGTTGGGATGATGAAAGGCTATCTTTCTCGCTACCCAAACACTGGTAAACCCTAGTTAGCCCTTTGAAGCGTTGTTTATATTTCTTTGTGTTTCCCCTTTCTTGGAAAATGTACTTAATCAAAAAAAAAAAGTAAAGCAAAAAAAATCATCAAAACAAGTTCATGTTAATTGAACTACGTCTGACCTGATTTCAAAAGGATACGTAGGCAGCCTCACTTTGGGGTTCGCTCACACCAAACAAAAATCCACATTCCTCCAATATTCAAAGAAATTGGGGCATGATTTTATTTTATTTTCGCTGGTTGGTCCATCAAAATGGTTCCAAAAGTTGTAATTTAGTTGAATAGTTCTTTGTTACCTTTCCCTGCTAAGACCTTCTGATCAACTTTCGAGAATGCTAAGTCGGTATACTATGGGTGATGCCTTAGCCATTGTAAAGAGAGAAAAATAAATGAGAGAGTCTTATTGGTGAAAACCCTCATGGGCACTATAAGGCAATAGTAAGTTGAGAGAAAGGCAAATGAGAGAGGTCAATTGGTGAAAACCCACAAAGGGCATCGTTGATCGGTTTAGGCCCTCATATATCTCGGCACAAGCATGGTTAAGACAAAGAACTCAGTTTTAAAGTGAAGTTTACAACGAATTTTGAGAATTAGACGGTTCAGACGTATCGGGCATCCAGTCTAAACTGCATGTCATGTTCGTTGAAGTCAGCATATTCCTCCAGATAAGTCCTTTCTTATTTTCTCCCCCTGAAAGGGACGCTTCTTGATTAAGTTGTTATACTCATTATTTCACCTTCTTGTTTTCTTTTGCGTTACTTTTTGAGTCCCTTTCAGTCTAATTTTGTCAAGGCAAAGCAAAGAAAAGGTCGCAAAATTGGTTACAGTTTCCCTATTATATGAAGCAAAATTTCTGGGCATAAACAATATGGGCAAAGGCATAAAGCCAACTTTGATATTCCTTGACGAGCAAAAGGCTTGAAGGACTGAACAATCTTTCAAAGGTCAACAAAGGTTACTCAGTTAATGTTGTTTTGGGGAGAAATGTTGTTTGCACCATAAACACAAATGGTGATAGGCGCAAAATAGTCAGGTATTGATGTTGAGAAAGAAGATCTTCAGAAAGTAAAGCCAGAATCTCCCGGCAATTTGTACAATCATCGAAAGAGTCAGTTTTTCTAACAAGTGTAATGGACGCAAGGTCAAGTCGCCCAAGAAATTAAGGCCACAAACTGACCACCATTTTAAACTAACGAATTTTTCTTTATTCAGAACAGAAACAAGACAATTTCAGGAAATAGTTCGTGAAAATACGATCACCACCAAGTGAAGCTCTCAAATCCTTAGTTTTCTTCCAATATACATGTAATCATGTTATTCTTAGTTTCATTATAGGGAATCAATACCCTATCTTCAATACAAGGTACCACAACCCCTGGTCGCTTTATTTTCTTCCTACATAGGGTACGACATTCCCTAGTACAATCTTAGAGAGCCAAGAGCTTCACCTTATTGCCAACACAGGGTACTACATCCCCTAGTCGCATTACTTTCTACTTACATAGGGTACGATATCCCCTAGTAGAATCTTAGAGAGCCAAGAGCCTCACCTTATTGTCAACACAGGGTACTACATCCCCTGGCTGCATTGCTTATTGCTTAAATAGGGTACAACATTCCCTAGTAGCATTTCAGAGCGCCGCGAGCCTAATTTTATTGCAAGCATAGGGTACAACATTCCCTAGTAGCATCCCGAGTGCCATGAGCCTCACCTTATTTCCAACATAGGGTACTGCATCCCCTGGTTGCATTACTTTCTGCCAACATAGGGTACAACATTCCATAGTAGCATCTAAAAGTGCAACGAGCCTCATTTTATTGACAACATAGGGTACGATATCCCCTAGTAAAATCTTAGAGAGCGAAGAGCCTCACCTTATTTCCAACACAGGGTACTACATCCCCTGGCTGCATTACTTATTGCTGAAATAGGTAGCATTTCAGAGCGCCACGAGCCTAATTTTATTGCAAACATAAGGTATAACATTACCTAGTAGCATCCCGAGTGCCAAGAGCCTCACCTTATTGCCAACACAGGGTACTACATCCCCTGGCTGCATTACTTATCGCTGAAATAGGGTACGATATTCCCTAGTAGTATTTCAGAGCGCTACGAGCCTAATTTTATTGCAAACATAGGGTACAAAATTCCCTAGTAGCATCCCGAGTGCCATGAGCCCCACCTTATTGCCAACACAGGGTACTGCATCCCCTGGTTGCATTACTTTCTGCCAACATAGGGTACGACATTCCCCAGTAGCATCTCAGAGTGCCACGAGCCTTATTTTATTGACAACATGGTACGATATTCCCTAGTAGCATCCTAGAGTGCCACCAGCCTCATCTTATTGCCAACACATGGTACTACATCCCCTGGCTGCATTCTCTCATTGCTAACATAGGGTACCACATTCCTTAGTAGCATCTCAGAGTACCACGAGCCTCATCATATTGCTAACACATGGTACTACATCCCATGGCTTCATTACTTTCTACATTGGGTACGACATTCCCTATTATAAAAAAAAGGGGGGAGCCCATTCCCCTTTCAATTCTTCATTCTACAATAGCAAAGATAGTTTATTGTGTTTTCAATAACTCACAAAAATTTTCTAGTGCAAACTGGGGCAGAAAATTTTTGTTTATTTTGTTTGTTTGTGATGACTTGTAGGTTTTTCTGCAAAGTAGGGATTGGATGTGCAAAAATTAAGATTCCAGCTCTTGCCAAAGAAAATGGAACGTTTGATCTCAATACCAGCCGCAACCAATTTTGACGTAATGCATGCAGAGACATGTGGTCATGATCCATCTTTCCATCATCTTATCAAGAAACAAGTCCGCGAGAACATTTCATAGTCTGTTGCATCGAGAGCATCAAGTTTCAGTCTAAAGTTAATGGGAGAAGCAAGTCAAGAATCAAAACATGACTCCAGATGGCATTTAGGCAGGAAATTTGTAACTCTTAAATTTTAAAAGTATGTAATTTTCTTTTCATTTGGATGTAATAGTAGGAACCGCAGATTGGAACCTCAACGGAACTTCACTCGACTCTCCCTCTAAGAATACTTCATCACTCTTCTTTCACTTAAACTACACGTGACCTGATTCCCTTATAACCGGGATATGTAGGCTGCCTAAAACCAAGGCTCGGTCGCAACCTCTTCTCTTCTCTTTTTTTTTTTTTCCTTTTTAAATAATAGTAAGGTCAAAAATCAGTTACCTTGTTCATTTTCTTTGCCTGAAAACTCTTCAAGTTTCCAAGCAAAGAGGGGCATGCAGTGAACAACTAATTTTTGACCACACCTTAATTCTATACTATTTTAGTGTAAATATGTGTTTTATGTCTACTCTTGATATTTTAAACCTTTATCTCACTTTTAGTAGAGTTTAGAACTACAAAATATTCGCACTTTTAGAGTATAAATTTTTAAAATGAAGAATTGACAAAAAATATATATATGATTTCCTTTTAATAGAATTTTAATAAGTTATGGAATTTTTATTAGTATCATTTAAAGTACATGTAAATAGTTAGTTTTCTTATATGTTTTTCTTGGTGTAAAAGTAGTTGATCAATATTGTTATTTCATAATTTAATTTATCTTTAAAAAAAAAAGAAGAAGAAGAGACCAAAATGAAGTAAACTTGCGTCAAAATTGAAGAGTTTGCTGTCAAAATTGAAAAGTTTGCTATCAAACTTTATCAAAATCTCTGATTCTTCCCTAAAAAAAGAAAAACACCCACAATCCCAACCTTTTCTTAACTCCTCACGTCCCAACCCCCATATCCCCTCAATCCCATGATCATACACACGATCTTCCCCACTTCATTAGGTACTAGCTTCTGATCACTACTTAATTGAGAACTTGACAGACGAAAGGGGGATGGAATTGAAGGATATTTAAGGGACAAGATTAAGAGATAGCACGGAATTTTTTTTGTAGATAAAAAGAAAGAATTGCTCCCTTTCATTTGAAAATTTTTTGAAAGGAGAAAGTGTTGGGCTAAAACGGTCCAATGACACTCTTAACATGGTGTGATATTGTCCGCTTTGGGCCAAGCCCGCACGGCTTTTCCCAAAAGGCCTCACACCATTAAGAGATCCCTACACCTTATATGTAGACTCCCAATCTTTTCAGCTACCAATGTGGACTTTGTTCGCACACCCAACAATCTTCCCCTCGAACTAAGTTCCACGTGGCCCACTACCACGATCCACGGGTCAATTTTCGAGATTCACTGTGTGCCACCCACATTGTAAGAGTATTATGGCAACCGAAGCCCGCAACTAGCTTCTTCTTGTGTGTGCACCGCCCTGCACCATCACTCCGCCATTTCCATACTCGTTCCGCTGAACCTGGGCTCTGATACCAGTTGTTGGGCTAAAACGACCCAATGACACTCTTAACATGGTGTGATATTGTCCGCTTTGGGACAAACCCGCACGGTTTTTCCCAAAAGGCCTCACACCATTAAGAGATCCCTACACGTTATATGTAGACTCCCAATCTTTTCAGCTACCAATGTGGGACTTTGTTCGCACACCCAACAGAAAGCATGGAGTTTAAACAGAATTTAAATTTCAGTCGACGTTCGGTTTATCGTTAGGCTTTCGTTTTCGCTCTAAGATTTCAGTCTTGATCGGGGTTCCTATCTCCTCTCGCTACTGTTTGTCGCTGGGATTTTCGTTACTGTAACATTATTTTGTAGGCTCCTCTCTTATATATTGAAGAAGCTTTGCTCTACAGGTTTTCTTATATATTATCTATTCATCTTTTACTTGTTTTAAGGTTCTAGTTTTGCTTTTTGAAAAATTATCTAGAGATGAATGAATTCTGTGTTGTTTGAAATATTTTAAGAGAAGGAACTCTTCGAAGTTTTTTTTTCTCCTCTTTTTTTTCCAGTTTTATTATTATGTATGAAGTGTGCATATGACTCTCTCATTAGCGTTATTTTATATCTGTTTGACACCTTAGAATAGGGTTCTTTTTGGATATTGAAATATGATTGCTAAAATCTTTTCCATGGTTTAGTCCATTATTCAGGTTGCCTAGTCTTGTTTCTTTGTAAATAGTTAGAATCACTACATATACTTATATATATTAAATTGTTGTGGATTAAAATTTTACAACGAATTCGCCGCACAAACTAGTAGGTTGCCCATTTTTCTTCTTCTTCTTTTATTTTTAAGTAAAGATGCATGTCAAAAGTTTTCATTAGTCTCATTACAGATTTTTAGGTAATTAATTCATATATTTATTTGAAAGTTCACGTACGAGTATTAAAATGATATTTGAATTAGTTGTTAGAGTAGATTTGGTGGTAAATTTGAAGTAACTCATTGGCGTATCTTAAGGAATTTTCTTTAGTTTCTATGATAGGCCTTCAGTTGATTTTTCCATTTGACCTCCAAATGTGCATGTCAAGACAAGTTGGAGAATAATTTTTATCATTAATTATTTTATCTTTTTTTTTCCATTTACAATTGATGAATTGTTTTTTAAAAAACAAAATCTTTAGGAATGTTTAATTCCAGAGCATATTGATTATTTATATTCATTGCATATAACGCTAATAAGTTGGCTTGTTTCATCAAATCAATACCATGTTTAAATATTTGTATTAAGCCTAGTATATCTTTTACACATAATGAAAACTAAATGAGAGGGCCATGGGGCTGCATATTGATTCCAAAACCTTTCTAAGAAATAAATAATTAGAACGATAACAAACAATTGTAAGGGTGCGAAATGAGTCACGAACTAATTTATGACTCGACGCAGTATAAAAGAAAAAGCACATAAATGAATGTCTCGGATATGAAAGAGGCAAATAATTGGAATACTCTAAAAATGCTAGAAAAACTTCAGATGTATTAAAATATTAGTCCATGTGTTCATACCCGAACCTTGGATTGATATGCTTAAATAATAAACGGATCATGTGTGCATTCTGTGTCTCGATGCCTTTAAATTTAAAATAATTATGTTATAATCGTATGTGCATTCCGTACCTGGGTTTAACATTTAATTTCAAAGAAGTACCTTGTGTGCGTACCGCATCTTGGTGAACACAATTAAAAAATATATAATAATTAATTTAGCGGTAATGAATAAGCCATAATCAATAAAATACAAGAATAGCTCAAAAATTTATTTAAGCCTTACATGAGTCAATAAAGCGACCATGCTAGAACCACGGGACTCGAGGGGTGCCTTACACCTTTCCCTCGGTCAACAGAATTCCTTACTCGGTCTTCTGTTTTTGTAGACAATGAATTATGAGTCAAATCTTCCTTTTGATAAGGGATTCAAATAGAAGGTGACTTGGAACACCAAAACTCAATTCCAAGTGGCGACTCTAAATAATAAATAATGCCTTTTCAAAACGTCACTTTAATTGGAAAAACTCTTCTAACTCAACCTCGTAATAGGGTTGTGTGAAAAAAAAGAGGTGTGAAAGATAATGCCATTTGGGGTCGAACATAACGAGCTGGCTATATAGGTCGTCGTCGTTGTAACGAGCAGGCAACGTGGCTCTCTAAGAGCCGCATATTTTGAATTCTTTAAATTTCCCGAGAAGTCTGTTGGAGTCATCTGCTCCAAGAGAAAGAGTGATGTCATGACGTCATGCATCATGATCACGTTGTTTCCCGATGCATTGCGTTGATTCTTGTGTGACCCTTGATTGGTTTTGTTTTTTCGATCTTCTTGCTTTTCATGGCATGCCATTTCAATTCAAGTGCCCCCAAGCCTTATAGATAGGGGGTGGTTTTTTGATTTAGAAACTTTTCCACATCCCTTGTACTTCATAAGCAGAGCTTCTTCTTTTCCTTTGCAAAACCATTTAACCTCACTATTGCTTTCTCTGCTTCACTATCTCTTTCCACAACAGTGTCATACCTCCCATCAGATATCCACATGGAAGATCATTCTATCCTTCTAGATGATGTTTTCCTGACTAGGGGGAAGACGCAGAGCAGTCGTTGAGGAAGAAGCCCTTCCTAATGTAGAGGAGATCGTACCTTGATACACCGATGCTAAACCCGACTTCCACAAGGCACCAGAAGTGGTGATAGAGAAGCTTAAATCTACGATGACAGTTGAACGATTAGCCTAATTCAAGGCTAGGCTCGGCCTACCTAGTTACATGGATTTGATCCCTACTGGAGACGACAAAGTACGAGTTCATCTTCCCGGCTTCTACGCCCTTTATGCATATCCATTCATAATCGATTATTCGTTCCCTTTGTCGCCGTTGATAGAAGAGTTATGCGACTACAACAACGTATGCCTGGCATAACTTGCCCCTTTATATCATTAAGGTGGTCAAAATGTTGATGAAATTCTCTGAGTTGGCCGGCGACGACATAATAGTACGCCACCTAATCCATCGGTTTGCCCCTTATTTCTATCGAGGGACATTGCTGAATCTTTGCCACCGTGGGGGAAATTGTTTGGTGGTGAGATGGATGATAAGGCTAGTCAGCATTTCTAGTTTGATTATTTCTTTGTCAGGATTGAGGCTGTAGTGTCCGCCGTCGCTGGCTTCCCTGATTCTTGGAACCATACTTCTAAGTGCTCATTTTTGTTTTTAGCATTTTCCTTACTGTGGTTTGGTCAATCAGCTTTTCCTTTTCTACAGCTACAGTTCGACCTCTCCAGATGGTGACCCACATTGCCGATTGGGTCAGATAGATCCTTCAACAAACGGCGGGGATATGTTATTTGTCGAGTTTTTTCTCAGAGGCTTAAGTCATCTTTTCCCTCGGCATGTAACCTCTTCCCTACCATTGACGTCGGGGTTCTTTCACCTATGTCTGTTCTCTTTGCTGATTTCTTCTCTTGTAATTTTTCTTTAGGTTCGATAAGAGGGTCTACGACGAGGTCGAGAGCCCCCACACCCTCGTCTCGGAAGAGGAGGGCCACTACGCCTTCAATCTGCATCCCCACATCGGCTACGACCGCTTCTAACTCTGTCCTAATTCCACCCTTCGCCGCTTCCGCCTTCATTTCTACTCTGGTTGTTGAGACTTCTGCCCACCTCTATATTCAGTCATTGACGAGAATAATGAGCATTCGCCCGGTCATGGGGATCTTCAACCTCAAAAAGGAGGTCTGTGGATGTGGATGACGGAGACCCTGTGGCCGCCGATTCGGTGGAATGGGACTTCTTGTTGCATGAGACATCGACGATATTTTTATATCATAATTTTGAACCGAGTCTCGAGGCTCCGGGGTTGGTAGAAGTTGATATAGGCGTGTCTTTGCATAATAAGGGGATGGAGGCCGATGGGGCGGCTACTGGCGGCCATGAACTTTCGCGGCGAGAGGAGGTTTCAACAACTCGGACAGCCGCAGACACTTCTTTGCCTTCTGACGATAGGGGAAAAAAGTGTTGCTGAAGAGGGAGAGAAGCCAATTTCCGAAGTCAAATTGGACTACCTAAGAATGATAGACGAGGGGCTCATCCATCTTGAGGTGAAGGTGGAGGGGGGTTCGAGGACTTTTATGATCCCCATGGATAATGACTTGTTGGTGGATACTAAAGAGGTAGTCCCTACCCTCGGCCCTCTCTATTGTGATGTCGAGGGTAAGGCCCTCAAAGAGATAATCGACAACGCCTTGTCAAGGAGCATCGATGGCCTCGCTCTCATGGTAAGTATTGTCGTATGACTCCTTCCCAACTCTTTAGAACTTTCCAAGTTCTAACCCCCTTTTTTTTGTTTGAAGATGGTGATTCTGGAAATTGAGAGTGCCCAGAGGGAGAAAAGGCGCAAAGAGAACTTCATGAAGCTTAAAAAGGAATACGCCGAGTTCCGCGGCAAATACCGAAATCTCCAAAGTCGGCTTCAAGAGGGCGGCGAAATGCAGGCCTTGAGGTAATATTTGAAGAAGAGGAACGAGGAGCTGATGCAGGCTATAGAGAAGTGCAGCATCCTTGAAGGGACGTTGAGAAGTAGGGAGGAGGAGCTTGAGGTTAGTAGGGGCTTAGAGGCCCAATTTAGTGATATTCAAGCCCAGGTGGTTGAGTTGCGAGGACAACGTGAAGAGATCAGATTTCAGTTGGAAGCCCTCAGCGGCGAGCTTGCCGAGAAGCAGGAGGAACTTGATAAGGAGAAGTCCTCTCATTTGGATGCTCAGAGGAAGGCGGAGATCTTCAAGTTGGCAAATAAGACTCTTTGGGCCGAGCAGCAAAATGATTAATCAACGGCGAGGGAGAGGATTGGGGAGTTAGAAAAGGCGAACTCTAACTTTATGACCGAGTGACTGCTCTAGAGGTTGAGAAGGCTCAACTACATGCACGGTCGTCCTCTTCCAATGCTTCTGATTTTCGTAGTGTACCTCAGGAGTTATACGAAGAGTGGATCCATGCCGAGGCCTGGTTAGATATGTTTTGGGACTTGCACGTAGGGGGCTCCATTTTTTAGGCTGCCTTTGAAAATGACCGAGTTAAGCTTGTATAACTCAGGTTGCTTGTGGATATGATCCTGCCACGCCTCGACCTGTCCAGGAGGATGAGGAAGAGGTCATAGATCGACTTGAGGAGGACAACTAGTATGATACTATTTATCCTCAGGGAGAAGGTGGCGAGGATGCCGGGGACCGAGAAGATGAAGGCGCAGGAGGGCGTGATGATGAAGGCCAGTAGTCTTTCTTTTAGACTTTTTTCTGTATTTTTGCCGGCGTCTTTAAGATCCATTATAATGAACTCTTTATTCATATATGAATGTTTAAGTTGTTTTCTACGCTTTCTTTCATACCTGTCACTTGTTTCTGCACTTTTATACTTTGCTTTTGTTGTTTGCTTGTTATGATTTCTGCTCTTTTTATTGTCGTTGTCTTCTAGTTGGTCGTAGCCTTGCTGACGAATATTTACGGGCCATATATGCCCTTTGTTTAAATAGGTCGGTTGTTCCTTTTCATTTAGATTTGGCTGATAAGTGTTTGTTCGAACGTAAGTTTCCTATTACTTTGTCGTTGTTGCTCAGATTACATGATTGGAGAAATTTATGGATTTTGGGAATTGGCTGGCGTTTTAGTCCCAGTATTTATAGTATTGTTCGACATCGAAAGTATTGAGGAGTCAGGCAATTAAAGAGAAAAATTGTACCCACCTTGCATACTTTAACTCGAAGAATTCTTTTTGTCGCCTCGTTAAAAACCTCCTTGAGAAAACCCTAATTGGACAAAAGTCAAATGAGGGAAAAAGAGTACGACTCGGGGGCGCCTCTTCCTTTTAGAACTTGAAGTGTTTAAGGTAGCTGATGTTCCAATTGTTCCGTAATTGCTTTCCTTCCATCATCTCTAATTGGAATGAACCCTTGTTTGCTTTTGGTGGTTATTTTGTACAGGCCATCCCAGTTTTTTCCCAGTTTACCTTTTGTGGGTCTTTGCTTGTTTGAGTTTTGGCTTTGAGTACTTAGTCCCCGACTTTGAGCGGCCGGACCTTTGCTTTCTTGTTGTAACATTCTACTTGCTGCTTTTGGGTGACCATCTTTATGTATGCCATGTCTCTCTGTTCGTCGATATCATCGAGTTTCTACCTTTTACTCTCGTCATTACTAGTACCGCTTTCGTGGGAGTACCATAGGCGGGGTTCTCCGACTTCGACTGGTATGGCTGTTTCAGTCCCATAGACCAGAGAGTAGGGTGTCTCCCCTGTGCTCGTCTTCGGGGTGGTTCTATACGGTCATAATACTTCGGGCAGTATCTTCGACCACAGTCCATTGGCGTCTTCGAGCTTTTTCTTCATGATGTTTAATATGGATTTCTTGGAAGATTTTTCCTGCCCGTTACCCGCCCGGCGGTACGGGGTTGAGAGTATCCTCTTAATATACCATTTCTCGGAGAATTCAGCGGTTTTCTTTCCCGTGAAGTGGGGTCCGTTGTCGCAACTGATCTCTTTGGGTAGGCCGAATCGATAGATGATGTTTCTCCATGGAAAGATGATTAACTCTTGTTCGCGTATTTGGGTGAACGCTCCTGCTTCCATCCATTTAGAGAAATAGTCAGTTAAAACTAATAGGAATCATACATCATCTCGCCCTGCTGGGAGGGGGCCCACAATATCCATTCCCCACTTGATGAACAGCCACGATGAGGTGACTGTATGGAGATGTTCGCCTGCTTGGTGAATTATTAGAGCGTAGTTCTGACATTGTTCGTATTTCATCACGATTTCTGAGGCATCTTTTTCCTGGTGGGCCAATATTATCCTACCCATATGAGGCATCTAACGAGTGCTCGATTGCGGGAGTGAGCACTACAATGTCCTTCATGGAGTTCTTCAAAGATGCGCTGGGTTTGGTTTGGGCCTAAAGTTTTCGCCAGAGGGCCGTGGTATGCCCTCTTGTATAGGTCGCTATGGAGGAGATTGTATATGGCTGCTTGCATTCTTAGTTTTTGGCTTTCTTTTTTTTTGTTTGGGAGTGCACCGTCCTGTAAGTAGATGATAATACGATTGTGCCAATCCCAAGTTAAGCTTACAGATCTTACCTCGATTTGGTCTAGCGATGACTTGAGGAGGTTGACTACTCTTTTATCCCCAATCGTGATGCTTTTGGTGATTGCGGCTAATCTGGCGCGGCCGTCTAGTTCAACATTCCACGCACGTGGGATCTCGTCGAGCTGGCATTCGTCGAACTTGGACAACAGCTTACAAATCACGGTATGATATTTTTGCAACATTTATTCTTTGATTTGGAAAGTCCCTATGACTTGGTTGACTACGAGCTGGGAATCACAACGGAGTTTTAACGGCATCACCCCATATTTGAGTGCTAGCCTCAATCCTGCAATTACGGCCTCATAGTCGGCCTCGTTGTTAGTCATATATGGGCATCTTATGGACTGGAAAATTAATTTGCTGGTAGGGACCTCGATTACGAGTCCCAATCCGGATCAGAAAGCATTGGATGCGCCGTCAGTGTATAGGACCCAGAGGTTTTGTGTTTGGTGAGAAGCTTGGACGACTTCTTTCTCGACCTTAGGAATTATATCTTTGCACTGAAGTCTGCGATGAAGTCGGTGAGGACTTGCGACTTTATCGTCGTTCATATTTGATATGTGATATCTTGCTCACTTACCTCGAGGGCCCACTTGGACAACCTCCCCGATAATTCGGGTTTATGTAAAGTGTCACTTAGAGGAAAGGTGGTAACAATCAAGATAGGGTGGCACTGAAAATAGGGTCTAAGCTTTCGTGAAGCTTTGACAAGTGCCATGGCCAGTTTCTCGAGGTGTGGGTACCTTGTCTCGGCATTGACGAGTGTTTTGCTAATGTAATAAATAGGACATTGCGTACCTTTACATTCTCTGATTAGGACTACACTTACTGCCACTTCGGAGACATCCAAGTAGACGAGGGGATGTTCTCCGGGCTCGAGCTTTGAGAGCAGAGGTGGTGATGACAGATACGAATTCAGTTCTCGCAGAGCTAGTATGCACTCGGGCGTCAACTCGAGGTCGTTATCCTCTTTGAGTATGCTGAAGAATCTGCGACATCTGTTTCTTGAGTCTGTTTGCTCTAATATATATGTTTAATGTTTATTATCGTTGCTTATTCTGAGTTTAGCTTCTTGCCTTTTTCTATACTCTTGTGAAGAGTCGAGTCAAGCCCAGAACTTGTCCTAATTTTTGCTGAATCATTCATGTACAACTTAATGCCTTCCTTGAGTTGTCAATTGATCCTGCTAATTAGCCAAACAAGCTTTCTTTGTACTTAACATGTTCTTCCTGATTTGTTCAACCCAGTGCTGTTTAACCTTGCCTAAGACCTTTAGAAAAAATTCAATATGTAGCCCCTTCTCCTATATGTGATTGAGACCTAGTGTCCTGTTAATATAGAGTCGAATATGTTCTCACGTATCATAAGTTCTTATATTGTTTCTGAACTATGGTATTGTAACTAACACTCAGCATGTTAAGGTAGCCTCATTCAACTTAGTACCTGGTCATGAACCTGTTATGCTATACTACTCTTACTAGGCTCTCATGTTAGACCTTCTATAGTATTCCCCACTTGTGCTTGTCTATGACTCTGCTATGTTCTTATGTTTAGTTTTATTTAGCCCAAGCCTTGACTAATCATGACATATGCTTGATTTCTGAAACTTGGCATTGTATGTGGTTATCCTAAGTAGATATGCCTATGAAGTTTTTAGTGTTTGACTGTGCTTAGCATGCCACACCCATTCTTTTGGGAATAATTGCTCACGTGTGAACTTATGTTGTCTCATGTCTAAAACTTCCCTTTGTTGAAAATGAGTCCTACTGACTTCCCTAGTTTTTTCATGTTTTTGACTCAATCAATTTTGTTACCTTGCTTATGAAACATCAATATGTTTTACATGAATCCAACTAGTTGTCATATAATCCTGCCTCTATGAAGCAATGTTTCATGTTTTTTTATGCGTTCCATTAACTTGCTTGGTCAAGAGGATGATCTGTAACTGTTGGGTTGGTACGAGTCCATGTGTGAACTTTGGGCCGTGCAAGTGAACGCGCTCTCATGTTTGGGATATG
Source organism: Nicotiana attenuata (assembly GCF_001879085.1). Lineage (NCBI taxonomy): Eukaryota > Viridiplantae > Streptophyta > Magnoliopsida > Solanales > Solanaceae > Nicotiana > Nicotiana attenuata. The sequence goes on along the minus strand of NW_017671555.1, from coordinate 139,541 downwards.
TTTGGGTCTGGGCCTGCAATTCGTGTTAAAGAAGTTTGTGGAAGGTGTCGATGCCCCCTTTTTCTCGCGAAATCGGGTTTATGACATTTGGACGGACAACTCTTTTCCTTTTGGGAATCGGGTTTGCAATTTAGAAGAGTCGCCACCTAATGATTGAGTGCATTAGGACACTAAGAATAAAAAAAAGAACCAGAGAATGGGTAAGGACTTGAAATTATCTCGGGGGGAAGGTGTTAGGCACCCCCCAAGATCCACTAGTGTGGTTCCCGGCCATGCTATAATTGTGACTTTAAATATAAACAACAAGTAAACATACAAGACAACTTTCACATAACGATTGCAAACAAGGGAAGTATAAAACTTAAATAAACATGCTGAAGTTCGAAGATAGGCAATTTCATAATTATTTAAGGGATATTACAAGTGCAGGAAAAGGGGGTCAAATAATTGGTACAAATAATCAAACAAAGGGAATAAAATAGGCGGAGGTTTGGAGAAGAAACAGTGCTGGAAAAATAATTAAAAGAGATTTTTTAGTGATTGAAGTAAAAGAAGAAGTTTAGAGAACTGAAAAATTAACAACTTCTCTAAAAAAAAGTTCTGGAAAGAAAAGAAAGTAAAAAAATAAAGAGGGAGGGGGTCCTAGGTTTATACATAACATGGATCACCCCACACAACACTCGGTAACCATTTATACACGTGGTGCTATCGCGTGGTCATCATATCCATGTCTACCCTTACCCACCCCGGTATTAAATCGCGGAATGATCTCGTTACTTATTACATGCTATTACCCGCCCCAATCCCATCAGTCCCGGAGGCAGTTGGGACTACTAATCCTAAAGGGAAGGGAGATTGGCTTTTTTGAGTTTCAAAAGGACAAAAGTCTAGTGCGACAAACAAAACACATAAAAGCAGTAAAAGGGGAAACACATAAAAGTTAAAGGCTCAAATAAGCCTCCTCATTCAAAGCAACGAATTGTTTAGCATGACTTATAGGTACTGGTTAGGTCCTTAATTAAACTTAAACGTTAAAGGGGTGGCTGATTTATCATATATTTTCACATAAGAAGTCCAAATTAGGCCTCCCTGCTGGTTATAATTATTAAAGACTGGTATAGTTAATTAGTTACCTAATGGTTTGCCTAGGTGATACCTATAGGCATGATATCTAACAAGGTAAAGCATACTGATTTTAAGGAAGGATTACTGATTTTGGAAATAAACCAATTATGCAGATACTAAACGACATCATTACTGATTTTAGACTCGCGGATGAATCAGATTTAAACGATTGCTCCTATAGGCATGAATTCTAAGCGTTACTGATTTTTAAAACGGTTACGTAAGTGAAGGAATCCTATAAGCGTGGTATCTAGGATGAGATTGACTATTCTTTAACCCATAGATTGTTTGCCTAGTGCATATGCATATGCAGAAGTGCAGAAACGTATTGGCATGACTTCTATATGCGGAAATGCAGACACTTATAGACATGGTCTCTAATGTGGGAATGCAGAAACTTATTGACATGGTCTCTAATGTAGGAATGCAGAAACTTATATACATGATTCCTAACGAAATTCATAACTTATATGTAGGATTTCTATATGCAGTAATGAAACAACTTATAGGCAGGATCTCTATATGCAGTAATGAAACAACTTATAGGCAGGATCTCTATAGGTAGATACATAAACGAAAAGGTTGTGATTGCAGAAGTAAAGTCCTAACATGATATCTACCCCATATGCATAACATGAGTGAACCTCCCCCATTTTTACTATACACCCCATAAGTTATTACAAGATTATTACAACTTGAATGAATCCAGAAAAAATTAAAGAAAATTACATCAAAAAAAAATTCCAACCAAGGAGAGCCTAATTTAGACTCCTAGTCTGAAACATGAAATAAACCAACTTCCAAAGATCAGATTTCCATAGCCTTTCTCATATTTGGGTGTGTCAAAGTTCCAAGGAGCTTCATGAACTCTAGGCAGTGCTTACACCCAAATACATTACAGGATCAGATTATAGTGCAGTGTGGAAGACCCAACCCTCAAATGTCTAAGTTCAGAGGGAACTCAAGGTCCCCAAGGCAAGGCTCATAGGAGGGGGGCAGAACATAGAGTCTAAGAGTAAGTGTAAGTGCAATAGAGGGGGAGTTAGGGAAGGCCATGACAGGCTAGTGGTCATGCCCAGCAATTAGGAATGCTGGCACACCCCTGACCAGCCTGTTAGCTAGATTTGGGAGTTAGGACCCATTGAAGGTCAGGTTCGGACCTGGACAGTAATTTGGATACTGCCAAGCCATGAACTTTAACTCAGCACATAGAAGAGAATGGGGGCATGGGGAATTAATAACAAACATTAAACATAAAAGAAAGTAACATATTTAATACAGAACATGAGCAGCAAAGTAGGCAAGAGTGTAATGACTGCAAAATAAACACATAGGGAAGAAGCTGAAATCAAAATCGAGACATACCAGTTTCAGGGAAAACAAATAAGTAAAACAGCAGTCTTGAAAAGCCAAGTTGCAAGCAAAGCAGTACAAAAGTCTCAGAAGAGAGTAGAGAATTGAAAGAGTATTGTGATTGAGAATATGCGTGTGAGAGTATGGGTATTGAACTTAGGATTCAAAAGTTCAAAGTTGTTTTAGTGCTGAAGGGTCGAGCCCCTTTTATAGTGCAGCAAACAAGTAAGAACAAGGTAAGGAAATAACATTGTAATCAATCTCCCTTTAGTTAAGGGATTCTGATTTCAAACGGGTAAAAATAATTAAGGAAAGGGATTTAAAAAAATATTTTCCAGGCTGTACAATAAAGGGTAAATACATAGCAGTTATTTAAGGCAACAACCCAATGGTACACGGTTTGTGTGAAATAAGGAAAGGGAATCAATCAGACAACTAGTAAAATCAAAGTTACAGGCTTTTACTCGAATGAATCAAGTCAGGAAAAGGGGTAAAGAAAGGTTTAATTTAAAGGAAATCAGTAACAATCAAGTAAACACTATTAAAGGAATTCGAAATCAATTAGTAGTTGGCAAAAACCCTTTTGAAAGAAGAACTTCTCATATATAAAGCAGACAAATCAAACAAAAGAATCGTCATGTTACTTAGAAAAATAGTTCTAGCATTGAAAGGTTCAGAATCATAAGCAAGAGGATACGAGTCCAATTGCAGACTCACAATGAGTCTGAGAGTCCAGGGTCCCAAAGTGGAACCCTAACTTGAACACAAAATCAAAATCGCCAAGGGGAACCCCCAAATCCTAGGGTTTCAACTTGAATCAGACATAAAGGTGAGAAAGCAAGCCATTAAAAAAGACTCAAAGGTTTGTTTCAAAGCCTCAACAAAACAGATATGAGAGCATGTTTGAACAACAAAGTAAGAAAGTTGATTCAAGATCATGAAGAACATTTTTTAGAAAACTCGGACCTTAAACGAGTTCAGAAGAAAGAGATGATACAAACTTAAACAAAAGAAGATGAAGCATGTTTAGAAAGAATACGAACAGAGTTTAGTAAGACAAAAATCAAAGAATCTCAACGGTAAACACATCTAGTAAAAGAGCAAAGAAAACATAACAGGATTAACATAGGAGTAACATGTATAGTAGAAAAAAGAAAAGTAGACAGACAGTACATGCGTAGCAAAAGAAATCACACGAGCATGATATAGACAACACACATAAAGCAAAGAAGAAGAAAAATCAGAAAGATTTTTGGAAAAATCCTTTCAGAAACCCTAAAATTGAAGACGAACGATTTTGAAAAGAACTTTTGGGGAAAACACTTTAAATGTCAAGTGAAGCATAGATACAACATAGATCTAAGCAAACGACATGGAAAGAACCTCGAATAGCTTAGGGTTTTGGAGAAACCCAAGAAATGAGAAAGTCTTGGAAGAAGGTCCGATCTTGAGTCGGAGAGGTCAGGAATCAGGCTCCTGAGCCTTGAATATGCCGGAGCATGCCGGAGAAGCCATGGAATCAAAGGTCTGAGAAGATCGGAGAGGGAATCATTGAGGTCAGGTCTCGAAGCTTGGAACAACCATGGCTTACTGGTGAAGGTAGGTGAGTACCAACTATCCTTGCCCTGAGAAGCCATGGATTCCGGTGACAGGCAGTTGAAAAGGGGTAGGAGGAGGCTAGGGTTCCGGAGAGCTTGAGAGAGTTTGAGAGAGTTTGGGATTCAGAGGCAGCTGAGAAGTGGGGAATGAGGGATTAGGGTAGGTCATTTGGGGTTAAAATGGTAAGGGGGAATTATGGCCGTTGATCGTACAAGAGTTTGGGATTCAGAGGCAGCTGAGAAGTGGGGAATGAAGGATTAAGGTAGGTCATTTGGGGTTAAAATGGTAAGGGAGAATTATGGCCGTTGATCTTGTTAAAATGGTAAGGGAGAATTATGGCCGTTGATCTGTACGATCAACGGCCTAGATCTAAAGGGGTAGGTGGGAACCGGGTAGGGTCGTTTGAATTGGGTTATGGGTTGGGTCGGATTAAAAAATGGGCCGTTCCGGTTGGGTTGAGATTGGGTCAATTAAGGGTTAAAATTGAAATGTAAAAGAGGCTGTAATTGAAATGAAATGAGGCTAAATGTTAAGTAGCCAGTTTTACCCTTTTTATTTATAAAAAATAGTAAAATGATTTTAAAAACAAACTAAAAGCACTGAACCAATTAGTAATATATAAATGTTAATTAAAAAATGCTGGAACCAATTTTATAATTATAGAAATGCTATTAATCCTAAAATAGGCTAAAATTGCAATTGTATGTATTTTGGCTTTTAAAAATACCAAATAAAATTGTAAAAATATACAAAAATCACCTTAACTATATTTTGGTGTAAGTATGAGAATGAAATAAACTATTCACCAAGGTTGATAGTTTTGGAAATAGTTACTGATTTTTGTATTACTAAAATGGATAATAAATTGATTTTAAAAATCTTTAAAATTTATGAAAAATACCAAGACACTTGGGCATGCTTATATATGCATATATATGTTATTTTGAAAGTATTTTGTATATGAAAAAAAAATACGTAGGGAAAAATTGGGTATCACCACGTACCTGTCAAATTGATCTATAAAAAGGCAAAAGAAGGGGAGTTACGAACATGAAAGGAAGGAGAGGAAAGTAAAGAGAGTAAAGATATACCTTGAGAGAAGAATAGATGATGTCACTCATCAAAGTGAAAGACCTGCGACCCTCGAGCATTTTCCTTTCCACGGGACCAAGCAATGGTTTCAACCACACAGCGGCTCGTCCAGATTTTTTAATAGATTCCTACTATCAGGGACTTCAATCAGAACTTTTTTCATACCCCGTATACCGCTAGAAGGCTCAGCTTCTTCACGAGGAGCAGCAACGGGGGAAACCACTGGGGTGACTGTAGGCGGAGAAACGGGTGGATTAACAGCAGGAGCAACTAACGACCTTGGAAGAGAGGCAAGTGGCAGTTCTTCGGAGACATGACCAAATTCCTCTTCACCCTCAAAACCTTGGGTAAAGAACCTATCAATGGGACTTGAAGGGGGGGTTAACAAAGTTACCAACATCTTCATTAGAGATATCCAAATGGACATTCTCTGGCTCATCGACGAGACAGAAAGGAATTGAACTTGGAGGGGGATCTTGAGAGACATGGGCTTCATCATCTGAAACCACGCGCCTTTTGACTCGTGGTTTCCTCAGTAAGGAACCTTCTTCGGTGTCCTTTTCATTTTCAGACTCACGGGCTTCAACATTCTTCCTCTTGGAGAAAGATAAGCTTAAAATCTGTTCTTGTCCAGAGCTTACAGAAAGCCTCGCAGAAGGAACAGAAGCGGGGCTAATGCCACGAATGGAAAACAATAAAGAAAAAAAAGAGGGTATATGCATTAAAAGGAAGGAACAAAACAAAGAAAGAGGGAACAATGGGAATAAAATTTTACCATGAGTCTTCACTTTCCATCCAAATTTTTGTGAAAGAAATTTCCAGGATCTCTTATCCATGGTAGCACGGTCAACATTTTTTCTACCAAAGCATGGAGTTAGGAATTTCTTCAAAAACTTCTATGGTTTCTAATAAGTTGAACATACACTAATGTAAAGGAAATAAAAACATCAAGAAAAGTAAGGAAAAAATAGGAAAACACTTATGTGAAAAGTTCCACTTTTCAGGGAATGACATATTTTCATCACCCACTAAACAAGTGGGGGCAGCAACAAATCGAGTATACCAACCACGGTCACGGTCATCCTCGGAGCTAACTAAAACCCTTTTACTTCTAGCCGCGAGGGACACCTTCACGAAAAAGTTTTGGAGAATATAAGTGCAGCAAGTGACGGAAGGTAAAAGGGGAAGAAACTAAACCCGACAAGTAGCGAAGGCAAGCAACTGCCCTCCACACAATGAGGCCTTTTTGGCAGATGAAAACATTGAAGTAGCGGCATAACTCAATAATCACGGGGTTAATGGGAGGATTAAACCCTAAAGTAAAAGGATATGTGTAAACAAAGGAACAACCAGCATGGTAAGAGGTGATTCTTTGATTAGCACCAGGGATCAATACTGGAAAGTCCACTTTCCAGTGGCATTCGGGTCGAACCAAAGAAAGAAGTTCTGGAGTGATCAAGCTTGGGTAATGTTCAGCGGGGTTAAGAGGCACTATGGAAGAAACCTATTTTTTCATAGCTTCACGATCTGATACAAAACAAAACTCTTGTGGAACAATCTCAAAAATAGTAGGTTCTCGCATGGGTTCGTTCTGGTCTCTCCCCTTAGAGGAAGATCTAGGGGTTAATGGAGTTCTAACCCTAGAAGAAGACGGCTTAGCAGTGCTACTTCGAGGAGTAGAACTACGAGTGGATAGTGAGCTAAACTACGGAGTCTGCCACCTCTCCTACTCCTGGTGGGGGTAGTAGAAGGAGGAAGTTCATCAACGATCACCACTTTACGTGGGTCTGACGATGAAGAAGGATTTTGAGAATGTGAAGACATCTTTAATGGAGGAAATACAGGAAAAATATGAAGAAGTATAAGAGAAGTTAGGAAGATGAATGCAAGGAAGAAGGAAGAGACTTTCAAAATTAAGTAAGATGAGGTATTTATAGGGAAGACAACTGTCATAAAAGATTGTCATTATGAACTATCATCATGGAACCGTCACTTCGTGACTGATGCAGCCACAAAAAACTCTAAAAAGGCATTGAAAATTGCAGAACCAATTACAATGAGACACATGTCTCAAGCATTAAATAGACATGGCATATGTCGCATCGGTTCTAAAGAAGGCATTATGTTACTCGGAAAAAGGTGGCAAGGAATTCCCCCCATAAATACTTACCACTTCCCGAATATTCCGTTGAGAATATTCAGAAAGTGGGGGGACTATCTGCATTGGTGGAAAACAGGCATGACACGTGGACTACCATCAAAGTGACAAGTGGCACTTCCAATCAAGCGAATTAAAGAATTTAAGAAGGTGCGGGAGAAACACCCCCGGTGTTTCTTTAGAAAAGGTAGCAGACCTGACAGCTGAAAAAGAAAAAATAGGAACGGAACGGATAAAGACCATAAAGAGGGAAGGTTCATGAATTTGTTATAAATAAGGAAGGAAAATCGATATTGATCGTGGTTACGAGGAATCTTCAGTCATTAATGCTGCCGTTATAATTATATATGGTAACGGGCAATCAAGGTAATTAATGCCATTAATAAGTCAGAATTAAGTAGAAAAACAGTTATAATTGTATGCCCTTATATACGGACCAGTCCTCAATTGTAATAGTATATGAATGTTTATCAATATATGCAATTAGTCTTTTGTTTTACTTAAAAGGTTCACACCGCAATTCTGGGAAAGATGAGCAATCTATTTTGAGTTATCTTTCTTTGTTTATTATTTTTAATATATTTTATTCTTCGAATTATCAAGAAAGTGAAGTAATTTTGGTTATCAGTAACCCGATTTTTTCTTAATATTAACTTTGACCGAAAATTTATTTTTGGGTTAAACACTACCACTTAAAGGGAAAAAAAATTCACTATATCAAATGGGATACTATCACTCAATCTAAGCAAGACGGACGCCTAGGAAATAGAAAAGCCAAAGACAAACACCTCGTCTTACTCTCTAGTCTATTTTGACGCCTTTTTACAAACCCTAACTCTATTTGGGCCACTATGCTCATTAGTAAATATAGTCAAAAAAGGAACCCCACCTCTCACCCATTCATATGGACCAACATCCTAACATGTTTGAAGTACTGCTCCAATGGCCTATCATGGACAATTGGGCCAGGTAATATTAGATGTTGGTTTTCAGCTTGGATCCCCAAACTCTCTCCACTGAGTACTCTTATCCATGGACCTCTAAACCATCTAGACCCTTCCCTCAAAGTCAAGGATTTTGGGGATAATAATCACTAGGACCTCTCCAAAATTTTCTATGACCTACCCCCATATCACCAATAAAATTCACTTTGTTAGTACTTCCACCCTACAAGGTTCCTGAGACATACCAATTTGCGCTCTTACTCCTAATGATTCTTTCTCTACCAAAACAGTCTATAAGCTCATCTCCCCGCCAGCTCTCACCAACTATAAGTTCCACTAAATCAGAAAATTAAATACCCTTAATAAAATTAAGTTTTTCCTTTGGTAATAGCTTCCATAACCGCCTGCCTATTAAATCCTATCTCCATCATATTGTCTTAGATATTGATACAATTTGTTCATACTGTAAAGGAATCGAGGAAACCATAACCCATATCTTCTTCGATCGCCCAATAACACAAACCTTTTGGAAAGAAATAATCCTGCAGAACCAAACTCTAGACCTCAGCTCTGAGCACTGACTCATTATCCTCAAAGACTCACATGTTAATGTTGACCACTTAAATCTAACCTGGAATGAATTCTTCCCTTTCTCCGTTTGACACCTTTGGCTCAATAGGAACAACAACCACGACAATAACCTCAGTAACCTGCTCACCCTTAACTCTATTGTCATGCGATGCATGAAATTCAAATACTGCACTAACTCACCAAACCAAAATCGCACTACAACCTCAATAACAATAAAGTCTACTGCAACATAGTTAAAACTCAACATTGATGGAGTATTCAAAGGCAAATACAAGAAATGTGGGATTGGAGGTATCTTCCGAAATAGGTCTGGCAACTGGGTTCTTGGCTACCACATGCCCGCATATGGATACATCTCAACCTATATGGAACTACTAGCACTAAAATGTGGCCTACATATTGCACGAGTTAATAATTTTCATAGCCTAGAAATTGAAACTGATGCTGCAGAAATACTTCAATTGCTTTGCCATGATAACTGTTTCCTCTTCACTAAACTTGTTAATGAGTGCATGTTACTATTGAAGGAACCAGGGAATCCGTTGATCCGGCATAACTTCTGAGAAGAAAATAAAGTTGCACATGTTTTGGCTAACGAAGGATCCAAGGCAGGCCAGCACCAACCCTCTATCAACGTTAATCTACCCGCCTAATGCGTTTTGGAAACTGCTTCATGAAGACAAAATTGGAGCACCCAGTATTAGACTAGTATCTACTAATATACTAAATAGTTTGGCTGAACTTGACCTTAATAGTATTGGTCATCCTATCGCAAATAGCCCTACTGGCTTAGGTACTTCTGATGCTCTCAATGGGACATCAGTCCAATATAATGTTACTAGTTAAGTACTGAATAATATTTAGTCTTTTAACCAAAAAAATAGATCTACACTCTCACCATTAGTTTCCCTCCATTCCCAATTATTTTATTAGGATTAAATTTTTGCATACGGACAAAAACAAAAAGGGAGATAAATACGGTGCTTCAGTGGTAAGCTTCTTGATAATTAGCCAATAAAACTTGATGCTATACATGTATTCAAAATTTGACCTTTTTTTTTAAATTTATAATTTGACTAATTCAACTTTGGCGAAATATCCTCAAAGCCTTTAGACCAAAGGCAGTGTAACATAAAATGAGGAATGAACTTGTGATGGTGATTTACTTTAGAAAGAAATGGATGTGCGCAAGTTCCGAAATCCTATGTTTGGTGTTAGTCACAAGTATTTTAGTATATAAACAACACTTGAAAAGTAGAAAAATGGACCTTTCATCGTTGTTGTCTCTTAGAAACCGAGCCCCTAAGCTAAAAGAAAACTTCTTGTTGGTGCGGCCGGTCAATAAAGGGCCCGAACCCATATAAAATTAAGGGTTCGACCCCAGACCATCGTAACAACAACAGGAAGGCAAAAAAAAAAAAAAAAAAAAAAAAATTATATCAAAGATCTATGAAAAAAAAAAATATAGAAAACAAACACAGAGATGGGAGGACCTAAGTTAAAGTATTCGTTCTTCTTTCTATTTATCAGTTTTGCTACAATAATACCGAGCCTAATGGCTCACATTGGTGACTTCGACGAGGTGTGGCGGAGGAGAGCCGAAGAAGCAAGAGAATATGCCCGTCAGATTTATGAGCCCAACCCTGAAAATGTCACCCTTGCATTTAACCAGAAAGTTCGCGAGTAAGTTAATTTTCATATCTTTTCTCTAAAACGAATTCAGAATTTAGAGCCAGTAAATTATGAATTCGGAATGTATAGTCTATAATATATAAATATTTTTAAATATTTTTTTGGGCATGTGTATACATTGTTCTGGTAAAAAATAGTTCATTTAGTTAAATCCTTCAAATCCACTTTAGATTTGTCTCTCTTTCAAAATACGTAAAATTAAAGTACCTCAAAAATTATAGTCGGAGAAATTATTCTCTTAATCTCTTCAAATAGTAGTGTTACATAAAATGAACATAGAGGGTAGCCAATATATTTATTATTCATGTTGCTAATTTTCAACTTATATTATAAATGATGACTTGCATTGCAGTACTATGAAGGAACTAAGGCAAGTGACAGTTAGCAATAGCACAAGGAGAGGTCTAGGGACCAAAAAGTACAAGGGACCTTGCATGGTCACAAATCCAATTGATAGGTGCTGGAGATGTGACCCTAATTGGGCTGACAATAGGAAAAGGTTAGCTGATTGTGCAATGGGTTTTGGATCCAAGGCCACTGGTGGGAAGGATGGCGAAATCTACATCGTCACCGACAATTCAGACGATTATGCTGAACCAAAACCTGGAACTCTCCGTTATGCCGTTATCCAAAAGGAGCCATTGTGGATCATATTCGAAAGAAGTATGACCATCAGGTACGTGTTTGCAATTCAATGTTTCTACGGGGGCGGTTCAATAAACGTGGAGGCTTAAAGCAAAACTTAGAGGTCTTTTTCTTAATATATAAAATAAAAAAATTATATATAATTTCATTTAAATTCTATATTTCTAGTTTTTCTTATGCAGAGTTATTAATAATTAAATATAATCTATTTAATTTCTCTTGAGATATACTTTCTAATTTAAGGTTTTTATTGTTTGGTAAAAATTTATCAAAGGTAACTTGGGAGATTGTATTAAAGTTTCAGCTTTTTTTTAGTTATGAATTAATAATTGAAGTCTTTCTCAATTTAGGTCTAGAGAGTGATTTCCTGAAAGACATTTTATTCTCAATTTATGATCAACAATTTGATCTTACTTTTTTACTATGAAAATCTGTACTTTCTCATTTCAAACACTAAATATTCTTTTAAAAATAAATTAATATATAAGCTATTAGGAAAATTTGGGGCCCTAAATATTATGAGGCCCAAAGCAGTTGCTTTAGCAGCTTTACCTTGGGCCGCCACTGTACTTCTTCTAGTTAAAATATCATGGTATAGCCAGTTTTCACACTGGTCAATGAAAAATAGCCAGCGTTTATCAAGTCAATGAAAAAAGCCACTATTTTGCTGCAACAGGGACCGGTCCAGTATAATATACGGGAGCTCTGGTGCATTTGTGTACGAACTCCAGCATATTATGCTGGACCGGTATACTTTGCTAACTCCTGTAAAATTTGCGGGAGACTGGAGCACCAGTGCTCCAAACTCCAGTATATTATACTGGACAATTATACTTGCTGGAACTCCCGTAAAATTTGCGGGAGTTCCAGCATAGTTATCCTGGAACTCCCGTAAAATTTACGGGAGTTCAAGCATACTTATGCTGGAACTCCCGTAAAATTTACGAGCGTATTTTTCCGGATTTTGAACAGTGTTTTCCCTCAGATTTAAAGTGGCTAAATTTCGATGACTTTTGAAACTTGGCTATTTTTCAACGACCAGTGGTAAATCTGGCTATTTTTGAATTTCTCCCCTTCTTCTAAGTACAACTTTGTTCATAAATTTAAAGGTGAAAAATTATTTTGAGAAGTATTTCAAGTAAAATGATTTCACTCACCAAGCTTCAATTTTTTTTTAGGAAAAGTAAAATTCATGCACGAATATAATTTTTTGACTTCAAATACTCAGTAAAAATAGCACTGTATAGCCATTTTCGGACTGGTCAATCAAAAATAGCCAGCGTTTACCAAGTCAATGAAAAATAGTCACTATTTTGCTGCAATAGAGACCGGTCCAGCATAATATACTGGAGTTCGGTGCACTTGTGTATGAACTCCAGCATATTATGCTGGACCGGTATACTTTGCTGGCTCCAGTATAATATACTGGAGACTGGAGCACCGGTGCTCCAAACTCCAGTATATTATACTGGACCAATATACTTACTGGAACTCCAGTATATTATGCTGGAGTTCTAGTGTACTTATGCTGGAACTCCATCATATTATGCTGGAGTTCCAACATACTTATTCTGGAACTCCAGTATAATATGCTGGAGTTCAAGTATACTTATGCTGGAACTCTAGCATAATATACTGGAGTATTTTTCGGATTTTGAACAGTGTTTTCGCTCAGATTTACCTTTATATAAAAAGTGGCTAAATTTCGATTACTTTTGAAATTGGGCTATTTTTAAAATTTTCACAAATACTCATTTTTTAAAATTTCACCCAAATATTGCGTGTATGGACTCCAGGTTACACCAGGAGTTGATCATGCAGAGTGACAAGACCATCGATGCTCGTGGGGCTAACGTTCACATTGCTAAAGGCGCTGGCATTACCCTCCAGTACATCAAGAACGTGATCATCCACGGACTCCATATTCATGACATTGTCGAAGGAAGTGGTGGGATGGTTCGTGATGCAGTGGACCATATTGGCATACGTACCGTTAGTGATGGAGATGGCATTTCTATTTTTGGTGCGTCCAATATATGGATTGATCATGTCTCTATGAAGAAATGCTATGACGGAATCATAGACGCTGTGGAAGGATCGACTGGTATCACTATATCCAATGGACATTTCACTGATCATAATGAGGTGATGTTGTTTGGTGCAAGTGACAGTTCTTCAATAGATCAAGTTATGCAAATCACATTAGCTTTCAATCATTTTGGGAAGAGATTGGTGCAGAGAATGCCAAGGTGCCGATGGGGATATATTCATGTTGTTAACAATGACTATACTCACTGGAATATGTATGCCATTGGTGGTAGCATGCATCCCACTATCATTACTCAGGGTAATCGTTTTATTGCCCCTCCTGACATCTTCAAGAAACAGGTAAAATCAAACACTACACTTTCTTTTGTTTGTCTTAAAAATAATTCTGTACTATGAATACACACAAGTTAATTTCAATTATGAATGTGTACGTATAGGTAACAAAGAGGGAGTACAACCCAGAAGAAGTGTGGAAGCACTGGACATGGAGATCAGAGGGAAATCTATTTATGAATGGTGCATACTTCATTGAATCTGGTGATCCAGATTGGTCCAAGAAACACACAGAGCTTTATGATGGAATATCAGCAGCCCCAGCTGAAGAAGTTACATGGATAACTAGATTTGCAGGAGCACTTGGTTGCAAAGAAGGAAAGGCTTGTTAATAAGAAATAAGAATGTTCAAATCATCTTATTAAGACGGCAAATCTCTTGGCATTGAATTGACTGGCGGCAACTGGAAATTAAACATGTCTAAAGATTTTTTCAACCACGGTGAAGTCGGAGGAATGCTGCGTTTTTTTGTATGTGTGTATCTATATATTGAGATTGTTTTGTAAATTACTAAATGAGCTATAAATATTGATTACCCTTTTTGTGCATCTGTTGTGCCATTAGCAGTTTTGTAGTCAATGTTTTGGTTCGCTAATAAATGATATTTGCAAGATTATTTTTATTTTTCCCAGTGTCGTCTCAGCCAAATATACTATGTCAGCTGCATGCCCTATTAATGAACCATACCCATTAAAACTTGGACGGGTTGAGCGGGTCAAATGGGTTTGGATAAGTTTTGCCACTCCTACCCGCTACTCCCTTCCACCCTCTTTAAATAAGAATGGCTTCTTTGATGTGGATATGAAAAACAACAGGTATTGGAGGGGCCGTAAGGGACCACAAGCAATGGCGAAATTAGAAACTTTGCTAAGAATATTCATATTTCAGACGGTCTGAAATTTCATCATCTATTCGAATTCGCAAGTCACTCTTGATAAATTTCTTCGCTGAAAGTTAATAAAGTAAGTTTCACTAAGCGAATACAAGAAGATAATTAAACTAGTTCTTCGTCTCAATTATTTATCTCGAAAAATTACCAAATCCATCTGATTGGAGAAAAGAGAACAAAACGTAAGTTATGAGTAGCTATGCCACTGACCAGAAGGGCAACCAGATAGTTGGCTTCTCCCAGAGCATCAACATCACAAGCAATACCCTAACTGTACTATTAAAGAAGTCGTTTGATTGATGGTATTGGAGAAATTACTCTAAGCATAAAATTCCTCATAAGATAATATATAGTGCTTGATTGGATGCATATGAAAATCTAATCGTCACTCGCTAATGGAGCGTTTAGTTGGTGATATTATTTAATACTCGCAATAAATTTTGTAAGAATTTATGTATTATTTCACATGACAAATTTTTTTTAAAGTAAGTAATTCGTGTATAACAATCTCTTCATTATTAATCTCTGCATAAGCAATCCCTACGTAAAAGTGCCTTCACCTCATGTATCTCCTATATTCACATAGTATTAAGCATGGGAATGCCTTTCAATCATAAGCATTAGACGACCACAAACCAAAACCAAACGTAGTTGTAACTCCTTATCCTCACAGAGTACCTCAAGAATACCAAATTCTTTTGGTTCATCTTATTTGCCTTTCAAGGAGTAAGAACTCCTTCTCCCTTCATGCTTCAAGTGCTCCCACACATATACAAGTCCCCTTCACTCGTATATGTAACATTGAACAGGGACAATCAAATAAAGAAGAACATCACTCATGCTCACAAAGATATTAAATGCATGCACACGTGAACCCATCGATTTGGCCTTCATACAATCTCCATTGATGTAAGCCCATGCTTAGACATCGATATTTTAAGAACACTTGCAAAGTACTAGTATATAACTAGAATATTTCTTATCCTAGACTTCAAAATCTCATAGCATTAATTTTATGTATACCAAGCTAGTAAGTGACAGTTCCTTATTAAGATAACGAAATCAACTAGGTACATGTGTTTTTTCTTTAAAAGACCAAATTCTATTGACCAAAAACTTGTACAGTTACAAAACTAAGTAGATGCTGACCATCTACTACCCTCTTCTATGTACTGCTAACACTAGCTTACACACTCAACAAACACAAACCAAAAGCTAGGGAACTTCACACAATACACGAGCAAGAGGTAGAGGCAGAGGCTGATCCAGGATTTATTCTATGGGTCCATCTTTTAAGGGTTTTAGTATTGAACCCATTATATTTTTACAGTTATGGGTTCATATCTACTATTATTTGCAATTTTAATAAATTTTTACATACAAACTTTTATTCTGCGCCTAAAGTTATGGGTTCAATTGTAACGATCCGACCGATTGTTTTGAGCTTTAGTACTTCGTTCGGCAGTTAAAGACCTTGAGTAGCTTCACATTATGCATTATAACTTGCGCGTATGGTTGATTTTGATTTTTGATAGGTTAGAGTTGATTTGGAAGAGTAATTCTCAATTCGGAAGCTTTAAGTTGGAAGAATTGACCAAATTTGACTTTTGAGTAAATGATCTCGGAATCGGGATTTGATAGTTTCAATAGGTTCGTATGGTGATTTTGGACTTTGGTGTATATTCGTATTTGAATTTGGATGTTCCTAGAAGATTTTGGCTCTATTTGTCGGAAGTTGGCAATTTGAGGAAGGTGTTATACCTTATTTTGCACAGGTAAAAACAAGATTCAACTAGTGGTTCCTCTGTTGTTGATAAAAGAGAGTCGCTACCTAATATTTAAAGGTATACCAGTTTAACTTTTTGTTTATTAGATTATTATCCTATTGATCTACTAATTGGTGAGATTAGGGTAAGGTTTCTTGTTCTTCTAAGGGGAAGGTGTTAGGTTTTTTTATGTTTGAGAAAAGGTTGGAATACTTTGTCTCTTTTGAAAAGATGTGACTAGCCGTATGGCTATAGTGAGTTAAGGGTCATTTAGAAATGTGTATATGTCCTACAGTGGGATAGGTATACCTATGAAAATTGATTTCAGTTTGAAGCCATGTTTTGGAGAAAATTTATTAAGGTTCGATACCAGCCGTGTTTGTTTGTTCGTTTGTTGAAAACCAATCTTGTAAACATCCTTTCGATTCCGACTATTAAGAGAAGGGTCATTTGCTCTTGAATCTGTTTAAAACTCACAACTTCGTAAAAAGGGTTAGCGTTAATAAAAATGAGATCTTGTATTTGTTAAGAAAATAATCAAAGTATCGAGATATTTCGTGACACATAGTATGAACTCAGATTCATTCTTTATTTTACCTATGGGCCTTGGTTTGCCTAGATTCCTAAAATAATCACAGCATAACAAAAATATCCAATAACAATGTTAGTATCAAATACATAAACACAGAAATGAGCAGCTAATTTTATAGGATAAGACCTTATTCATGGACTGGTACCCTTGAAATTCCTGGCACTTCAGAGTTCACAAGGGTCTCAAGGACCCCAAGCAGTGCTTGTGACAAGGAAGGGCATCTTAACCACAAACTAGGTCCCATCTCAAATACCCTTGATCACTCACACTTGCTCTTCCCCAAATATTTAGATACAAATGAGGTATTCACTCAATAACTAAAATGGAAGCAGCAGTAGGCATAAAGTTTCAAATATATAAAGTTCAGAGGCTACAGAGGATAGAATCAAAATGTAAGGACATGAACACTTTAGGAATCATACCATTAACCTTAAAATCAGAACCCATAAGGTAAAGGTCAATTACTGCAGGTACTAACAATGTCTAGGGATGTTCATTATTCATTTATAACATATATTAGAACATTTAAGGAGATTCAAAGATGCAGAACATGCAGAGTTCATGGCAACCATCAGTAAACTAATCTAAGTTAAAAATGATAAGTTACGTGATCCAAGGGGTAGGGAAGACATGCCTGTTAACTTCAATAGTCCTACTGGCAGGTTCAAACTTTTAAGAATCCTTAACTATGTTTAAGTGGGGAAAAATGTAATGACCCGATCAGTCGTTTTGAGCTTTAGCACTTCGTTCACTAGTTTGAGACCTTGAGTGGCTTCACATTATGTATTATGACTTGCGTGTATGGTTGGTTTTAATTTTTGAGAGGTTCAGAGTTGATTTAGAAGAGTAATTCTCAATTTGGAAGCTTTAACTTGGAAGAGCTGACCAAGGTTTGACTTTTGAGTAAATGACCTCGAAATCGGGATTTGATGCTTTCAATAGGTTCATATGGTAATTTTGTACTTAGGCGTATATTCGGATTTGAATTTGAATGTTCCTAGAAGATTTTTGCTCTATTAGTTGAAAGTTGGCAATTTGAGGAATTTGGAGAGTTCACAAGGTTCACCGGGAGTTGATTTTGAGGTCTACGGGGTTGGATAGTTATTCCGAGAATTAGAATAGGTCCTTTTTATCATTTAGGACTAGTGTGAAAAGTGTGAGTTTATTCTGGATTGGTTAGATGTGAATCAGACTCTTGGTTCGAAGCTGTAAGTTTATGAACGTAAGAGATTGATCTTGTTTGATGATTCGTGATTTTGATGTTAATATTGGTGTTTTGAGCCTTTGGATAATTTTGTTGGCATGTTTGGATGGGGTCTCGAGGGGCTCGGGCGAGTTTTGGGGTAGCTTCGGAACATTTTGATCCACTTTGTGATGGCTGATGTGCTTGTGTTTTGTTGATCTTCGCATTTGCGGTCAAAGGATCGTGTTCGCATAAAGTAATTTTGGCCACTGGATTTTTGTGCTTCGTGTTCGCGAGAGGATGAGCGCATTCACGATGAGGATTTGATCGGCTGGGGTGTAGGCCTTCACATTCACGATAGGTTGCTCGCGTTGGCGGAAGGCTGGTAAGTTGGTGATCGCGTTTGCGATGGTCACTCACGTTCACGATGAACTAATCCTAGACGAAAGTTGTTTGTGCTTCATGATCACAATTGGCCACGATCGCGATGAGTAATGCTGGGTGATAAGTGGGGATTTTGACTACTTATTAGCGTCTTTTAGCTTTCGTTTTAGCCCAAAAGTGTTTAATTGTATTCCCAAAAACTGATGAAATATGCTTAATTGCAGGATTATTGGAAAATGAGCCACTAATATGAAATCCAACTCAAGAAGGAGTGATCTGAACTCAAGGACAAAATCAGGCACAAAAGCTCAAGGTGCGGACCACAAATTTCCATCTGCGGCCGCAGATTGTGAAGGAAAGTTTATCAGAGACCAAGTGAAAAGTGCGGTCCGCACATGAAATGTGCGACCGCAGAAGCTAAGCAAGATCAGAAGTTCAGAGAGTTCTCATTTCAAGCTTAAAGGAAGTGCGGACCGCACAATTATTGTGCGGCCGCAGAAGTCAGCTATGCGGCCGCACCCAGAAATGTGTGGTCCGCAGAAGAGCCCTATGCGGCCGCACCCAGAAATGTGCGGACCGTAGAATATGAGAGAAGCGGCCGCGTCTCAGAATTGTACGGCCGCAGATTTAAATCCCGTCAATACTGAAGCAATGTGTGGACCGCACATGGAATTGTGCAGCCGCAGAATCTCCAAAAGGGCATTTTTGCCCGAAAATTCCAGCTTTATATAAATAGAATAGTTTCACGAAATTAGGCAAAATTTTGCATATTCAAAGTGCTGTAGCCATTTTTCTTTGCTTCTTTAGGCAACCTCAGCTTATTTTGGTGATTTAACATTGGGTTTTTATATTTTAATCTTTCAATATGAGTTTTATTATCTATTCTTCTTTGTTCTCTTCTATACCCACTATGAGTAGCTAGATTTATACTAGGGTTGTGACCCAACCCTGGTGTGTAAACCTTATGGGTGATAAATTTTATGCTTGTTTATGAATGGGTGTTTGTTATTTAGCTAGGTTTATGCTTCAATTGTGAAATTAATGATTGCAAACATTGATTTATGCCTATTTGACTTACTCTCTTCTTGAGAAAAAAAGACCTAGTCTAGGTTAACTTAGCTAACAAGGAATTGGGTCAATTGAGAGATTGATCAACCCAATTAAAGGGTTCAACCTAGAGATAGTAACAACCCGACTTGAGCTCTTATCAATCGTTTTTGTAGATACCCATTTGGTCTTGAGAATTCCAAATTGGGCAAAATCACTCTTTGGCCGAGAGGTATTGAGTGGGCAACGTAGTGTTGTGAGCTATAATACACCACGGTCAATAAAATAACATAAAAGTCTTTATCCCATTAGGCAAACACCTAGATCATGGTCACAGCCCTAGGCCTTTTTATATCTTTGAAAAACATTCAAAACAATCTTCTCTAGTTTTTATACCTTTAGAATTGCAATCCTTAGCGTAATTTCAGAAGTAAAAACAAAATCCTATTTGTGGAAGTGCAATCTAGATACTTCACGTACTCACTCCAAATATATACTACTAATTCCCTTCTCAGCTCCTTGTGGATTCGATCCCGACTCCTTGTTGGGTTTTATTATTGTAAACAACCGTGTCATACCTCATAAGAGGCGTGCATTTGGACGTGACCAATTTTCGGCACCGTTGCCGGGGAGCTTAAAACATATTGAGCTATATATTTGGTTTTGTGTGTGAATTGTATTCTTTTCCTTCCGTGTTACTAATCTTTTTTGTGAAATAATTGTAGGTGAAACAATGGCTCTCAACAATAATCCACTCGGAAACATGCCTATGGGGGATGTGGACGTAGAAGATGACCAAGTTGAAGAGGTTCCTCTTGAACCTCAAGCAAATAGACGAGGCCGACCGCCTCAAGAAAACGTCCCAGTTCCACCCCCACCTCCACCAAGAGCGGCTCCACACCGAGTGTTGCCGAATGAAAGGTATGCAAGTGCCATAGTCCCGCCTCGCATTAGGGCGGGCAACTTTCAAATAACGAATGTAATGCTCACATTGCTAGAGCAACGGGGATTCTTCACCGGGGCTCCGAGTCAAAATGCATACAAACACTTGAAGGGGTTTGCGGACACTTGTTCGGGGAGTAAACAGACAAACGTCTCCGAGGATGCTTTAAGGTTGAGGCTATTTCCTTTCTCTTTACGGGGGAAAGCCTTGGATTGGTTAGATAGATTGCCAAACCATTACATCCCTACAAAGGATGAATTGGTGGAGAAATTTATTTCTAAGTTTCTTTCTCCCAGGCATATGGCTACTCTTAGAGACGAGATTCTAGCATTCAAACAAGAGCCCAATGAGCCATTTCATGAAATATGGGAGAGGTACCGAACTATGGTGAAAGAGTGCCCAAATAATGATATGACAGAGGCTATGATCAACAAACTTTCTATCAAGGGATCAATACTACCAATCAATGCGTGGTTAACCAACTTGCCAGTGGAAATTTCATGACAATGCCGTATGCGGAAGCTTGTGAGATTTTAGATGAGATGGCGGATACTTCATCGGCATGACAAAGTAGAGCAAATGTCCCTCAAGGTAATCTGAACATGATTCACCTACATAAGGAATTGCACGATCATGGGAAACCTATTGTTGAGTTGACCACCACAAAGAATCAATTAGCCAAGGCTCAACTTCAACAAGTGCAAAGTCCTAAGCAAGTTAATGCAATGGAGGGAGTTAGTATGATGGTGAACAAGAGAAGGCAAAAGGGTCTACAAGTGCAAAACCGTGTGGAAAATTATGTACAGGAAGATAGTGGGTTTGATCAAGATGAATCTTACAATGAACAAGAGGAGGAAGTACAATATGTGAACAACTTTCAAGGGCAAAGAAACAACTCTCAAGGCCCGAATCAACAACAATGGCGTCCTCAAGGTAGTCAAGGGAATTGGAATTCTAACAACCAAGGTAATTGGAATGGTGGTAACAATCAAGGGAATTGGAATAGTAACAACAATCAAGGAAATTGGAGTGGTCAAAATAACCAAGGCAATTAGGGTTGCAATAGTCAAGGATATTGGGGAGGCAGCAACCAAGGGGGGTGGAACAATAATCAAGGCAATCGGGGGTCAGGCTTCCAAAGGCCCCCGATGTATCAACAACCGAACAACCCGCCTCTTTATCCTTCCCATGGTCCAAGTTCTTCCAAAAATGAGATGGGACGAATTGAGAATATGTTCAAACAAATGATGGAGAAGAATTCCGACTCCGATGCTCAACTAGCCTCACACAACACATCAGTTCGAAACTTGGAAGTTCAATTGGGGAAAATCTCTCAAACTTTAAACACTCGTCCTAAGGGGGAACTACCAAGTGACACGGTGGTGAACCCAAAGGGTGGGACATGCCATGGTTGTTACTACAAGGAGTGGAAAAGGTGGGGATGCACCCACCTCAAGCCAAAGGAAACTTGTGGATGATGAGCAAGTGGTACAAGAAGATGAGATCCCGAACAAAGTGGTGCAACAAAATGATGAAGTGCGGATTGATATTGATGACAACATGGAGGAACCAGAAGAGGAAGTTAACCTGTCTAGGGAACACATTGTTGACATACCAGAACCGGTAGTGCAAAAGGCTGAGGCACCAATGCCTAGGCCTCCTCCTCCATATCCTCAAAGGCTTGCCAAGCAAAATAGCGAGAATAAATTCAAAAAGTTCATTGACATAATGGAGAGTCTATCTATCAACGTGCCATTGGTTGAGGCTTTGGAGCAAATGCCTGATTATGCAAAGTTTATGAAGGATTTGGTAACAAAGAAGCGGTCGATGAATTATGAAACTATAAAGATGACTCATCAAGTGAGTGCAATTGGGCATTCAATGGATCCTAAATTGGAAGATCCCGACGCTTTCACAATCCCTTGTACCATTGGAAGTGTCGAGTTTGCTAAAGATCTTTGTGATCTTGGGGAAAGTATCAATGCCCTATTCGATTTTCAAGACTTTGGGAATTGGGCAACCAAGACCCACATCTATGAGGTTACAAATGGTCAATCGTACCATCAAGAGGCCATTGGGAGTGATTGATGATGTGTTGGTTCGTGTTGATAAAATTCATTCTTCCGGCGGATTTTGTCATTCTTGATTGTGAGGTTGATTATGAGGTGCCGATTATTCTTGGGAGATCTTTCTTTGCTACTGGGAAGGCCCTAGTTGATGTTGAAGCCGGAGAACTTACTTTCCGGGTTGGTGATGAAAAAGTGGTTTTCCATGTTTGTAAGTCTATTAGGCAACCCAATAGCAATGAGGTGTGTTCTTTCGTAGACTTGGTGACTAATGTGATTATGGATGAAACAAGTGTTGTGATGAATTTTGATGATACATTGGAGGCCGTCTTGCTTAATTGTGATGATGAAGAGATGGAGGGTTACGTGGAATGTGTGAAATTTTTGCAAGGAATGGGGTCGTACACTTATGAGCCCCGCAGATTGTCCTTGGATCTTGAAAATAGAACCACTTCAGATGTGCGATCGCACTAAAAAATGTGCGGACCGCAGAATCATAACTGCGGCTGCACTTTCAAATTGTGCGGTCCGCACAACCCCATTTGCGGCCGCACTCAAAAATGTGTGGACCACAC
This sequence comes from Nicotiana attenuata, assembly GCF_001879085.1. Taxonomy (NCBI): domain Eukaryota; kingdom Viridiplantae; phylum Streptophyta; class Magnoliopsida; order Solanales; family Solanaceae; genus Nicotiana; species Nicotiana attenuata. Next base: position 116,515 of record NW_017671555.1, on the reverse strand, counting down.
TTCCCTACCCTGTAAAATGTTTTGTTCTGCAACTGTCTGCTATTGTACACTTGAACTATAATTGATTCTTGTTGCTGTTTATTGCAGAAAATGGTTAGGTTTCGTGGTGGTGGTGATACGTCAAAGGGGAGGGGTTAATCCTCCCAAGGCCGAGGCAAGATTACTTTACCACTCGCCGTGCAAAGAGTTAGAGCCAAAAAGGCGACAGTCGGGAGTGCTCTAGAGCCTGCTGAGTCTAGTTCATATGTCTCGTATAGGGAAGCATCAGAGGGTGACTCTGTACAAGAGCAGCCTGATGCTCAATCACAGCCACAACAACTTCAGGGGAGATTTCAGCTCTGAGATGAGCCTTCCACCTCAGAAAGCACTTCCGAGGGTTCGGAAGATGATAGTCAGGGTTCAGAGCCCTCATCTACACATTGCCCCGACGCATCAGCTACTACAGTTGATAAGGATGATATTTCGAATGATGGCCGAGGGGGTGATACCAGAGTCGCCGACCTTGAGAGGTTGAAAAAGAAAGAAAATTTTGGGAATATAGGTTCGTGAGCTTGACTGCATTCAACAGATTTCGAGATTTGTGACCTCAGAGATTGCTCACTCTTGAGCGTCAATTTGTATTGAAAGATTTGGATAAGTACAACCCGGCGGTGTCAAGACAATTCTAGGAGAGGAAAGGGTGGACATGGTTCACCAAAAGTGTGGTGGATGCCAAAGAGCACCTGGTCCGGGAATTTTACGCTAATGTGGCGCATATCAAGAAGGGGACCAAGGTGACAAAGGTGAGAAACTTAAAGGTGAGATTCGATCAGAGCACCCTGAACACATATTTAGGGTTTGAGGATGTAGAGCCGGTGCGATATCCCGAGAAGTTCGCATTAGGTGATACAACTCGCCCTTGGCTAGCTGAGATTTTGGCAGCTCTAGGACCACCACCACCATGGATCATAGCAGGGGTTCTTGTTCAGTGGGACACCCTCAACTTTGAAGCAAAAGGATGACAAACCTTTGTGTGCAGTCGACTAGAACCGTGCCAGAATGAAACCAATCTCCCAATCCCGAGAGCAGTTCTAGTTTCTACCATCACGGTCGGGTACCCAATCAATATAGGTGCCATGATGTCGGCTAACATGTCTCTGGTTGGTAGGCAGGGCGAAAGCTCCTACCCATATCCCAACACTATCACGGAGTATCTTACGGATACGGGGGTGGAGTCAAAGAGTTTTGACACGAAGGTTCGGGCAAAGAAGCCCTTCACTTGGTATTCTTTGAAGGACCCGAGGAACCCGAAGAATAAGGGCCAACCGACTACTACCGTAGGCCAGTTTGATGAGCCTTCGGTGATAGTTGCAGATTCAGCAGACATGCCTTCCACAACAGCCAGACCTTCCACTAGTACAGCTGCCATGCCTCCACCTCCATCTTCAGGTCCGTCAGCATCAGGTCCCTCCACTTCTACTTTGAGGCCGGTGCCTATGCCTGCTGTCGCGCCCCCTTTTTCCTCCGCGGGGAGAAGTCTTGGTTTTGACATTCACAGGGTGTAATGACTCATTTCCTCTTGGGAATTGGTTATTTGAAGAGTCACCACCTAGCGATTTAAGGTGCGTTAGGGCACCTAGAGTAATTAACTCTTGGGTTGGTTTGCATTACCAGAGATTAGGGTAAGGGCTCGAAGTAACCTTGAGGGGAAGGTGTTAGGAACCCCTCTTGGTCCACAACTGTGGGTCCTGGTCGAACTTATATTCACAAATTAGTCCATAAACAAACAATTGAAGCAAATGATCGCAAATAGAGCATGTTGGGCATTGTATAAAATAATAATTTAAACATGTTGTAAAGAAGAGAAAAATAAAGTTTCAAGCAAAGAGGGTTTGGGGGGAGAGGGAGGTCCTAGGTTGGTTAGCCTATAGGATCACATCAGTACAATGCCCGATAATCACTCCTTAAAAAGGGGCTACGCGTGGCATTAGCGCACCGGTCATCATATCCATGTCTACCCTTCCCATCCCCTTATCGGTCATGCAAAGCGAGTGTTGGTCAGCGATCTCTATTGCGTGCTGCTACCCGTCCCTTCTCAATGCTCCTGGAGGGAGTTAGGACCTCTACCTATAGGTGTTTCTAGACGTACCCCTAAGGTTTTAAAAGGCAAAAATTCTAAGGCGACAGTCAAAACATTTAGGACTTTCACACAATGGGAGAAATTACGAGGCTCACAATTCCCTCCTCAAACATACACACAAGCAGCACGTCTCAAGCACAATTAAGGTCTTTAACGTCCTTAAGCAGGATCTCTAAGTGAATGTGTAGAAACAAACCAAACATTATACCCAAAAGTTGTAACCTAGTAGCTGCCTAGGGATTCTTTTAAAAGTTATTAGAATCAGAAACATTAAACGGCAGAGAAAGAGCTTCAGGGGAATGCGGTCTTTGAAAACGCCCTAAAGCTTGCCTATATGCAGTACTGTGTCTATATTAATGCAGAAACAAACATGTTTTCAAAATAGACCCTTTTAATACCTATAGGCAGGATATCTAATGAGATTAAAGCAATTACGAAGGGACTGGTTTCAGGACATGTTGACACTTAATAAGACCAGTTTTAAGAAATAAACTAGGCAAAATGAAATTGATTTATTAGGCTAATTAGATTATCAGACATAGTTGCGAATAGAAATCCCTATAAGCATGGTACCTAGGCGTATTACTGGTTTTGGTCAATTTGCAGTAACATGAGGAAAGATTCATTAGAACTGACTCGTAATTAAGTCCTATAGGCATGATATCTATACTTGGATTGATTTAAGACATGATGGTTTGGAACCTAGAAACATGGTCTCTAACATGACAAATGCAGAATCTTATGGACCTGGTTTCTATCTGATGCAAACGACATTGGAAGTGAAACTCATAGGCATGATTTCTATTTGATGCAAATGAAATTAGAAAGGAGATCCTATAGGCATGATCTCTATTATGCAAAATCGATCAGTTTCAATCAAAAACCCTATGAACATGCTTTCCATTGAGTAAAACAGGCAGATTTGAAAAAAGTAAAATCCTAAGAGCAGGATTTCTACCCATATTACCCCATAAAGTATACATCTACCCACCCCTTTACTAAATATCCCCAAAAGTCTGTTTACAAATTATTACAAGCTGATGAATGAATTACATAAATGAAATACAAAATCAAGAAGCTATTCTATAGGGAGCCTACAATTAGGCCCAAGTTTCCCAAAGCCTCCGATGGTCTCATGAGCCTCAATTCCATAGACAAATCAGAGTCTAGGTGCATCAAAGTTCCCTAAAGGCCTCAAGAACCCCGGGCAATGCTTACACCTAGACTTAGCAACCAAGAATTGAACTAGTGCAGTGTGGAAAGGCCAGCCTCAGTATGCCAAAGTTCAGAGGGCTCTCAAGAGGATCCCAAGGCAGTACACATACTAGAGGGGGCAGAACTTATTGACTAAGAGTAAAGTGGAAGTGCAGGACACAAGTTGAAAAAGGGGTTATTACAGACTATATTGGAAAGTCTCTTTTGAAATCAATTAGTAAAGCAACAAAGATTGTTTGAAAGAGGTTGGAGTAGTAAACAAGCTTAAACACCTTAAGAAAAGATCACACACAGCTAGTTTGCAGAATTCAATAGTCATGCAGGGGTCAAGGGGTTGGGGATACATAGACATTTGGCTACACAACCCGGTAAAGATCTTAAGACTGGTTTGGACATGCTTAGAGATAGTTGTCTCTGGCATAATCACACACCAGTCAGGAGAAATACAAACACATAGAAAGGGTGATAAGGATTTGGGGATTCATGGGATGGTAAGCACACAAGAAGTAAAAGACAATTGACAAAGCATGCTTTGAAACACACATAAGGGGATACATTAATCCAAAGGGAAAGGAAAACATAATAGCATGCTGATAAGGCAACTTAACTACAAGTTCCACAACAGAACCACAAGTAGAAGCAAACTAGGAATAAAAGAAACTGAAACAATAAGAGAAGCATATTATTGTTAGAGCTTTAAATCAAAACTAGGACATACTAGTGAAGGTAGAAGTAAGCAGAATGAAAGAACCAAAGAGCACAGATGATTAGTCTTGGCTTTCAGCCGGCTAACAGTAGCAAGTAGCACAAGAGAAAGGGAGAGCAGAGATTTTCTAGTAAGAGAGGTAGCTTTTGAAAACCAGTGTTTTGTTAATGAAAGACTTAGGGTATTTATAGTTGAAAGTAGGTAGTGAAATAAGGTAAAAAGCATAGTAGTATACTAATTTAAGAACTCAGAATCAATCAATTAGAGAATCAAGGAAGTACTCCCTTAAGTTAAGGGAATCAAATCAAACGGGGAGATTCAATATCATATAAGGCAAGAAGAAAAATCAGTGCATGACTAAATAAGGAATGAGTCAAGGTTCAGTAAGCATAGAGTAGCCGATTAGGACCAAATTCATAAAGCCTTAATTAAGGATACAACTCAGTAGAAATAAGTATCATAGCAAATATGACAAGGAAATCAGTCAGCTTAAACAGACGGGGTAAAGCTTGTAAGGCTTTAAAAGAAAATCTTTCAATCTCCATCAATTAAGGAAATTAGAATCAATCAAGAGGGAGCCATGATTCTGTATGTTCAACATATAAATAGAGGAGCTCAACAGACGTAGCAAAGGGCAAGGTTAGCCATATTGACAGCAAGAAGCAAGAGATAAACAAACAAAGTGAGCATGGTCACACAGAAGTGACATAAGTAGGCTAGGAATTCAGTAAACACTTTCGAAGCTTGGTGACCACGAGAGGTCAACAAGAATCAAATAAACAGGCTAACACACAGAACCGAGGCAAAGAGAATCATGCTGACACACAGAACCAAGGCAAAGAAAATCATGCTAACACATAGAACCAAAGCAAAGAAAATATTAAAAATTAGGGCTTTAACAGAGTCGAGTTAAAAAAAACAGCAGGAGCATAAAATTGGTCAAAGATAAGCAAGGAAAAAGGTTTAATCATAAGGAAATCGATTAAAACGAGCGTAGAAGGATCTCCGAGAAACCCTAGTTTTTTCAAAGAAAGTAAAGACGGTTTAAAGTGGAGGATCTTTTAAAAGAAGCTCGAGAATAAGCAAATCATAGAAGGAAACAGACTTAAAGTGTAAAAATAACACAGATCTGAGAGATTCAAAAGAGAGTTAGGGTTTCAAAGGGAAACCCAAATAGAAATCGAAAGAACCTATTGCAGACTTCAGCGATCGTAACATATAAGGTGCGATTTTGCTCAAAATCACACCGGAGAAGCCATAAATAATAGAAACAGAAACCCTAGGTCCAAATCGACATGGCCCAGGACCCTTGAAGGTCTTAGAGATGATGAGCAAGGCGATGAGAGACTCATTGGAGGCTTGGGTTGAAAGGATGGTCGCCGGAGATGATCGGAGAAGGAGGCGTTTGACGGAGTCTAGGGTTAGGTTTGAGAGATGAGAGAAAATGAGAGCATCTGAGAGCGGCGGGGATTTGGAAAGTGAGTAGGGTTAGGGGTCGTTTGGAAATTAAAAGGAAAGGAGAAATGAGGTTCGTTGATCTTTGAGGGCCATTGATCTAAAAGATCAACGACCAGGATTTAAAATAGCTTGGGACGGGTAGTGGGTAATTGGATCTGGGTCGGGGTGTTAAGTATAAAATTGGGCTGGGATTGGGGTCCGATTTGGGCTATAGTTGAAAGCCAGATTTGGTTGTTATTTAAATAGCTAGTTTTTCCCTATTTTAATTTTAATAATAATAAGTAATTTCTTGAAAATAATTCAAGGTGCCAAAATGATTTAAAATACATAATTAACATTTTAAAAATATAGGGGTCAATTTTACACATATAAAAAATAATTATATCTTAAAAAGGGCTAATAACGTAATTACATATAATTTAGCTTAAAAATACTAAATGTAATTGTAAGAATGCATAAAAGTCACATTAGCCATATTTTGGCATAAGTATAGAAATTAAATAAATGAATTATCAAAACAATAATTTTGGAAATAGTTATTGGGGATTTTATGGATAAAATGGGAGAAAATAAGTCAACTTAAACCCTTAAAATTATGGGAAAAAATAACAAAAGCCTTGTGTATGCTTATCTATGTATACATATGCTATTTTGAAGGTATTTATGCATATTTAAAATATATAGGAAAAAATTAGGTATCAACACCTGCTCCTCCACTTTCTATGCTGCGAGTCTCCTAGACACTGGCGAGCCTCAACAACTGGATTCAGACACCTACTGCAAAGGTGTCTGACCTATCAGTGCTGTTGCAGCACAAACATCTACCCCGACACCCCAGATTCCTCCAACAGTGGAGGACACTTTGAAGAAGAATTTGGAGAACCAGAAGAACATCATGGAAACTTTGGTGGCACATGCAGCCACTGGAGACCTTCCATTTGAGGAGCTTGGGAAGCAGGTAAAGAAGATGAGGAAATCCCTGGCGTCCAAGAAATCAGTGGACAGATTGAGGGGAGAGGTCACCAAGATAGCAGCCACTGGAGACCTTCCATTTGACTTGCTGATGGAGACAGCTCCAGCAGCACCAGTAGACCCAGCAGCACCATCAGCACCAGTGGCACCAGCTGGCCAGTCTAAGGAGCCAGACCTGGCTGCCGACACTGTTGAGGCGGTGCGACAGATGTTCGCCAACCCAGCTACTCCCAGAGCAGAGGATGATGAGATCCAGTTGTAGGAGCCTGAGGGCGGTGACGTTGCTATGGACACAGAGATGTCCAAGGCCACATAGGGAGTCCTCTTTACTCTTTCCCTTCCTTATTCTTATTTTGTTAAGCATTGGGGACAATGCTTATTCTTATCGGGGGGTGGAGTTTATTTGATTTTGATATTTGACAATTGTTTGTAATAACTGATAACATTTTCTTTTTCTTTTCATTATGTACATATTCTTCTCCCTCTCTATTGATGTATATATTTTCTTTCTTCCTCTCTCATTTTGTATATTCATTTATGCTTTCAGTAGCTTACTTTATAGCTTCTTTGTTTTGTTTTCTTAGTAATCAATGTTTAACTTAATAGATTCTTGCTTTACTCTAATAACTTCTTCTTAATCTAGTAGTTTCTTTTCATGTTTAAGTGAATAATAAGCTTTTGGTTTTCTTAGTGTCACGGTTCTTTTCAAAGGTAGTTCTTGTGTGAACTGGGTGACTCTTCCCAACGATGGATGGCGTGACAACCTTCTTAAGGGATTGAGTCTGTTTTGATGTTTAGGTAAGAATAGTAGTAATAATGAATAAAAAGACCTAATTGAGTCAGACTAGAATAGTCAAACATGCTTCACTTGGTACCAACATACTTGACTGCGTGCTTATGATTAAAAATAAGTTCTTGGAAAGAAATAGCTCTAGTTAGTGACCTTCTACTCTTGTGTTGACTTAAGCAATCATTGATTGGTTTAGTCGAACCATTAGTGATTTTCAATCTTGAATATGGTTGTTGTGGGCCCTATACTCTACCCTCTTTAACAATTCAGCTGTGTGAGAGGTGAGATATTTTTTTTGCAAGTCCAAGTACCCATGCGAATGGTCTAGAACTTGCCCTGAATGTGTTTCTAGGCAAAATTTTAAGTTTTGTTTTCCTTGGCTTGAGAAGTGATTGTAGGCTCTCTTTGACCCGCTTGAAATTTTCCATGTCCCACCAATGTTATTATCCCTAGTCAACCCATTTGAGCCTAAAACCTTTCTCATTTGATAATCATGTTACAACCTTTTTCCAATTTTGTAGTGACCCTCTCTTGGCACCCGAGCTTTCCTTAACACTCTTGGAAAATAATTGGCTAAAATACAAGTTTGGGGGAGAGGCGTGGAGTTTGAAAAAAGTATCAAGGAACAAAAAGAGAAAAGAAATGAAGAAAAGGAAAGGCAAAGAAAAAGAAAGAAAGAACAAAATGAAAAATGCAAAAAGAAAGTGAATAAGTTGGAGAGTTGAAGGGATTCAAAGAAAAGTAACGATGCAAAGCATGGAGAAAACAAAGAAGGAGAAAATGAACATCATGACCAAGAAAGAGTGATGTTAAGTCTCTCTAGTTCCCCTTAGGAAAAAAAATGCCTCAAAGAGTCGACAAAACATGAGCCGAAAAGAGAAGATGGAGTGCTTAAGGAAAAATGAACCCGTTCTATTCCAAAATATCCAACCTTAGTCCAAAAGCCTTCATTACATTCCGAAAAAGCCCTAGTGATTTCAAGATGAGTGAACTTACATTGGTGGTGATCTACATGAGGGGCAAGTATATGGTACTTAAAGCCGTACTTGTGATATTCTTTTGAGAGAGATGAGCAAACTTTTCACAAATTATTGAATTAAGTATTGCATTCTTAAGTGAGATATGCTAATGGAGAGTTGAGGAGGAGGAGTTTGGGATCCACAATGACCTACATGAAAGAGAGAGCTTCCTTGATGAATAAAGTCAACTCTTGATGCTCAAGTGTCACATTAGAACTATTTGTGCTTTAAACTTCAAATCATTGCCTTGTTGATAATTCATAAGTGTTGTGGGTAAGTGTTGGTCCCAATTGATGTATGATTTATGCATCTTAGATTAGCTGGAATAGCTCTTAACTTGTGGAGGTAGGAATTATCTTATTTGCTTGAGGACAAGCAAAAGCTTAAGTTTGGGTTGTGACCCAATCCTAGTGTGTAAACCTTATGGGTGATCAATTTTATGCTTGTTTATGAATGGGTGTTTGTTATTTAGATAGGTTTATGCTTCAATTGTGAAATTAATGGTTCCAAACATTGATTTATGCCTATTTGACATAGTCTCTTCTTGAGAAAGAGAGACCTAGTCTAGGTTAACTCAGATAATAAGGAATTGAGTCAATTGAGAGATTGATTAACCCAATTAAAGGGTTCAACCTAGAGATAGTAACAACCCGACTTGAGCTCTTATCAACCGTTTTGGTAGATACCCATTTGGTCTTGAGAAAGCCAAATTGGGCCAAACCATTCTCTGACCGAGAGATATTGAGTGGAAAACATAGTGTTGTGAGCTATAATACACCCCAGTCAATAAAACAGCATAAAAGTCTTTATCCCATTAGGCAAACACCTAGGTCATGGTCACAACCCTATGCCTTTTTATATCTTTGAAAAACATTCAAAAACAATCTTCTCTAGTTTTTATACCTTTAGAATTGCAATCTTTAGCGTAATTTTAGAAGTAAAAATAAATTCCTGTTTGTGGAAGTGCAATCTAAATACTTCACGTACTCCCTCGAAATATATACTACTAATTCCCATCTCAGCTCCCTGTGGATTTGATCCTGACTCTTTGTTGGGTTTTATTATTGCAAACGACCGTGTCATACCTCGTAAGAGGCGTGCATTTGGACATGACCACTGAGCAGAGTATTTAAGTTTTCAATTTCGAGACTTTGTTTATTATTTCATATTTTGAGCCCTAGACTTTGAAGAGGAGATTTGTGGAGAAATTTCACTACTACATTGGAGGTAAGCAATTCTCACTTGGATTTGGCTTTATATCTTGATTACCTATGAACTTCTACACCTAAAACTTGGGATTTTGAAAGGAAATTTGGAGTTTTAGCCTCCACTTTATGAGAGTGTATTTTGTGGATTTGAGTACCGATTTAGACTCATTTTTGAAAATTAATTATATATTTGGACTGGGTAGGTTATGGGTTATCGGGTTTTTATAGTAGTTTCAGATTTCAGGCACATGGGCTCGGGTTCGGGTTCGCTTTTGTTGAGTTTTGAGGATTTCTTCAAAGATCGAAACTTTGTGGATTGGGATCGCCGCATAAGGCATTGTTGATTTCCTTGGATGATGTTTGGCTTGGATTTGAGAGGTTGGAGAGTTAGATCTAGGTTTTTACACGATTCGAGGTTGAAAGACTAGCCTGAATGAGGTAAGTAACTTGTATAAACTTGAATTTGAGGGTAATTTTCGTCGGCTAGGGTATTTGTTATGTGATGGGGGGTATCGTATATGCGGGATGGCGAGCGTATATGCGTGCACCGTGATTTCTTATGATCCGGGTAGTTCATAGGCTATCATGTGCCTTGTTTTGCTATCATGCTTCTTTGATATCATGTTTTCTCCATTTGTATGACTACGTGAGTTATTATTCATGTTATAAATCATGTCTAGGCTATCTGCTTAATTGTTTGAGACATGATAAGGTTATTATTTTTATGTTGAACTATTTGCCTTAGCCGTAGTCATATTGTTCAGTCATAATAATTACTTCCGCATATTATATCTCTGTCTCTATGCACTTTTGATATGTCATCTCACATGTTATTGGTGTCCATGTGCGTGACGAGTTTGAGCTGAATCTGTGGTACATTGTGATATTTCATGTCGTATGTTAGATTATGTTTCTGTGAGATGTTGGCATATGGAGACTTGAGAGGATTGATAACTGATTTTGGGCCATAAATTTATGTTGGTATTGATATTGAGGTGACGTGGCGCTAGTCCCCACATTTGGCTAAATGGTACTGTTTAGGGGGTTACGCGTGCACCAGGCCCCATGTTGGGCTATATGATATTTATCGTTGACTTAGATCCGATTAGCGCTTGAGCGAGGACCCGCCCCTCCGAAGTAAGGTATTTACTATTTACTATGAGCAGAGGCACATGGTTTAGTCTTTCGGACAGTATTGTACTTGAATCAGACATTGTATTTACTTATTCTTTAGAGCTCATGCACTTAGTGACACCAGGTCGTGGGATGATTTGTTTGTATTGTGACTATTTATCTCAGTTAATTATCATTATTTCCACCGTTGGTAACACACTATGTCCGCCCCTGGCCAGAGAAAAAAAATAAAGCTCTCTGGCATGTTGGACTTTTGCTGCCTCTAACGTGCATATGCAGCACAATCTCCCTGCACACTTTATCAGCGACAAAACTACCTTGCTGGAATCAAAGCATGTCCCTTTCACGCCAAATGATGTATACTAGCCTAGCAAAAACACAATTAGCGATAGAGCTGCTGCCTGACTTCCTAGAAATAGAATCACTTAAATGCTTGCCTAGTTCGCCCAAAAGAGGTACAAAAAGTGATCTTTGCCTTAGTTTTGCTCATTCTTTCTCGTTTTGTATGATACTTTTTTCATTTTTAATTAGTTTGTGCAAAAAATAACAAATTTCTCTTTTTGAAACTATTTGATCGTAGTACTATACTTTTTGATCGTATTACTAGGATTATCCTTAATAACCATATTTGTCGCTAAGTTTTGTTCTGTACTAATTCTTTTTAATTATTAAATTCAGTGTTCAATCAAACGCTTCCGTGTAAAATGGGATGGTGAGAGTATTATATTTTCCTAAGGCTAAACTTCAGGTTTCTTTGCTTTTCCCCACCAAGGAAAATCATTGACATTTGAACGGTAATAACCGCCTCTTGCGATGCCATTAACGAGTGACACACCATAGTTATCGCTCCTTATTTCAACTAATGGACCCAAATGCTCTGCACTATCACTATATAAGGAACAATATATGCTGTGAATGAAAATAAGCAAAAAAGAGAAACAAATAATGTGGCTTGTTTAGGAATAATCCTGATTTTAGAATTTTCTCACAAACTTTTTTCAGGGCTGGTTTAATAAGATCACATTGGTGAAAAGGATTGACCTTGCACCATTTAACATCAACCATCAATCAGCCCAGCAAACAAATTACAACCACCTGACTTTAACTCTTTTAACATTTCAAAATTACCAATAGAAAAATGGACGCCTACAGAACAAAAATTAGTGTATTTTTTCTCCTTGTGTTACTCACATTTACTGCATTTGCGACAGCAACAAACATCCCAAGAAGGCAACTCAGTAACAAAAAATACAAAGGCCCATGCCGGGCCGAAAATGCAATCGACAAATGCTGGCGATGCGACCCAAATTGGATCGAGAATCGCCAGAAAATGGCCGATTGCGCATTGGGCTTTGGCAGCAATGCGATCGGAGGAAAGTCTGGCCGAATTTACGTCGTCACCGACAATTCTGACGACGATGTTGTCGATCCTAAGCCCGGAACTCTCCGATATGGTGTTATCCAAAAGGAGCCATTGTGGATCATATTTGGCAAAAACATGAAAATTAAGCTTAGTAGGGAACTTATCGTGACTAGCAACAAAACTATTGACGGCCGTGGATTTAATGTCCATATACAAAATGGAGCTGGCATTAAGATACAATCTGCATCCAACATTATTATTTCTAACCTCCGTATTCACAATATTGTACCCACCCCAGGTGGCTTGATCAGGGAGTCCGAGGACCACGTTGGCCTAAGGGGCGACGATGAAGGTAATGTTGAATTGTGTAACTATCTCGTCTTAAGAGTTTTAAGTTATTAGAAAGAACACACTTTTTAATTATTGAATTATATTACGTCTCAACAGGTGATGGCATCAGCATCTTCAGTTCGCATGATATATGGATCGATCACATCTCTATGTCTCGTGCAACCGATGGTCTTATCGATGCTGTTGCTGCTTCCACTAACATTACCATATCCAATTGCCACTTCACTGACCACGAAAAAGTAATGTTGTTCGGCGCTAACGATCATTACGTGCTTGACAAGGACATGAAAATTACATTAGCGTACAATCACTTTGGAAAGAGGTTGGATCAAAGGATGCCGAGATGCAGGTTTGGATTTTTCCATTTGGTGAACAATGACTACACTCATTGGGAAAGGTACACACTATTGAATTGTCTAACCGTCTCATTTAAATGCGCTAGAAAACACGATTCGATTAAATTACTTAATTATATTATGTCTGTATTGATAGGTACGCTATTGGCGGAAGCAGTGGAGCCACCATCATTAGTCAGGGTAATCGATTTATTGCTGAGGACGAATTGTTGGTGAAAGAGGTAACATATAGGGAAAAACTTACGGCGAGTGTGGCGGAATGGATGAAATGGACTTGGATATCAGATGGTGATGATATGGAAAATGGTGCAACATTTACACCATCTGGTGACCAGAATTTACTCGATAAAATTGACCATCTCAATCTGATTAAACCAGAACCTTCTTCTAAAGTTGGAATTCTTACTAAGTTTTCTGGTGCTCTGTCTTGTGTCAAAGGACGCCCATGCTAAAACATTTTTCAGATTTATTTTCGGTGAACCCCCAATTCACCACCAAAAAAAGGAAGAAAAAAAAGATAAAGAAAGAAATTAATATTGTTATACATGCAAATGGCATTATTTGTTTTCTGGTTTACATTTCTTCTTTCTTTTGGTGATGGGGTGACCTAGAGGATTGTTATGTTACATTTAGTTCATCAGATAAAGCATTGACAATTCTCTTCTCTTCTTCGCTTGTCTGTTATTATTGACCGAAAAACTAATTCACTTTACACCAAATCAATAAATACATAATATGTGTTTTCGATTTATAGTTTGTACGAAATTAAAACATGTTAAAAATAAGCAGTGGTTAAATACTCCACATTCGTAGATTTAAAATCATGATTCACATTTGGCAATTATATGCGATTTACATTAATAAACAACCAACATAAAAATAGGGACGGATCCCGATTTAAAGTTAATGAGTTCCTATAACGATCTCAAGTTAATATACAATAGTTAATGGGTTCACACTTCACAATATAATATTTATATATATTTAATAAATGTCTTATTATATATACAAAGCATGAACAAAAGTTAATGGATTCGGATGAACCCGGTCTTCATGCTCTGGAGAACATGAATAAGAAAGCACTAAGATCGTATATATATTTCTATTGGTAACAAGTCCTCTTCATTAAAGACGTCAGATGGATACTTTTCCATGTAAATTTTTAGAATTAGTAATTGTAACATAGAATTAAATGGATAATGCAAGGAAAGCAAAATAAGGTTTTAAGAGCTGCGAGTGAGAATGCCATCCACTTAAAATAAAAGCCAAACGGACAAACAAATTTATTCATATGTTATTCTAAACTCACTAGCCCGATTAATTTGGATTGACAGTAGATAGGCTTATTAAAGAAAGTAAAGTACTATCTGTCGAAATGTTCTGTATTATCAGAGTTCAAACTCAAGACTTTGAATTTAGTTAAAGGCGATGAAAAACTAATTCACATATAATGTTTACACCAAATCAATAAATACGTGATATGTGTTTTCGATTTATAATACGAAATTGAAACATGTTAAAAATAAGCTGTGGGTAGATACTCCACATGTTCGTAAATTTAAAATCTTAGATTCACATTTGGCAATTGCATGCAATCGACATTAATAAACAAGTCTTTTAAGTCCTCGGACGACATAAGAAAAGGCTTCGTAGAAAAGGAAGAACATAAATAAGAAAGGACTAAGGCCGTATATTTCTGTTGGTAACAAGTAATGACATCAGATGGATACTTTTCCATTCAAAATTTTTAGAATTAGTAATTGCAACATAGAATTAAATAGATAAGTGTCACGATCCGGAATTCTCACCATCGGAATCGTAATGGCGCCTAACATTTCACTTGTTAGGCAAGCCAACACATTAGAGATTATTAAGCCAAATTCTTAAACATTTCAATGATTAACAACAATTAAGCCATAACAAGTTATAAAAATGCGAAAATCCATAACAACCTTAATATTTATACAAAACTACCCAGAGTCTGGTGTCACAATTCACGAACTTCTAAGATTAACTACAAGTAACTGGCTGAAAGAAAGTACAACTGTTTTCGAATTATAAGAAACGGTAAACTGAAACAGCTAGAAGGGGACTCCAGAGTCTGCGGACGCCGACAGATCTACATTGGGTCTCCTGTGGAATGAAGTCAACAGCTAGCCTCAAGATCAGCTCAGACCAACACCAAAATCTGCACAGGAAGTGCAGAGTGCAGTATCAGTACAATCGACCCCATGTACTGGTAAGTGTCGAGCCTAACCTCGGCGAAGTAGTGACGAGGCTAAGACAAGACACCCACAAACAACCTGTGCAGTATAACAATATATATATATATATATATATATATATATATATATATATATATATATATACCAATAATAGCAGTAAAGGAAGAACAAGACAAGCAATATTGGGAGGGGGACATGCTGAGGGGATCGCAAGGTAAAGAATCAAAGCAGTGATGAAGACTTGATCAATCAATATGCCTTAAACAGATAGAATAAGCAAAAGTGGTAAAGGAAACTGCACGGCATCACCCTTCGTGCTTTTACTCTCAATTTAACCATATGAAACAATAGAAACGGCACGGCATCACCCTTCGTGCATTAACACTCTCATAACATGGCACGACATAACCGTTCGTGCATTAACACTCACAATATGGCACGGCATCACCCTTCGTGCATTATCACTCACAAAACATGGCACGACATCACCCTTCGTGCTTTTACACTCTCCCCACCAAAGCAAGGAACAATAATAACAGGGAGATAGAAATGGCAATAACAAATCTTATTTCAACATTTGATTCCACAATATCAACCTCATCTTTGAGTCAATACTCAATCGATACCAAGGTCCGTAAACATGATAGGAGTGCTCAACATAACAAGTAGCTAGTCTAAACAAGGATAATATGATCAACGAAAGCAACAATCACAAGAATAAGACCCACTCGCATGTTATAACTCGACAACAACGCATAGGTACTCGTCACCTCACATATACATTGTACCTAACATTCAAACACGTAGCAAATAGGCAAATAAGACCTAATCCCTCAAGCCAAGGTTAACCATGACACTTACCTCGCTCCAACGGCCAAACTCAAAGCTCAACCACCGCTTTTCCCTTCACACAAGCCTCCAGATCAATAGAATCTAGCCAATTACCAACCAAACGATTCAATTTAAGCCTTAGGAACTACCCACATAGCAAAGGATTCAATTTAGGCCATTTTTAAAAAAGTCAACAAAAGTCAACACCTGGGCCCGCTTGGTCCAAACTCGAAATTTAGACCAAAACTCGATTACCTATTCACCCCCAAGCCCGGATATATAATTGGTTTTGGAATCCGACCTCAATTTGAGGTCTAAATCCCCAATTTTTGAAATCCCTAGTTTCTACCCAAAAATCCCTAATTCCACCATGAAAACCTTAGATTCTAGGTTGAAATCTGGTAAAATGAAGTGAAAGATTAAAAGAAACTAGTTTAGAATCACTTACCTATAATTTGGGAAAGAAAGGTTCTCTAGAAAATCGCCTCAGGTTTTTTAGGTTTTGAAAATTGAATAGGAGAAAAATCACGTCCAAAAGTTATTTTGATCAGCTGTAGGTGTCGCATTTGCAACCTGGCGTTCGCAAATGCGAACCCCGCAAATGCGAAGAACCAATCGCAAATGCGAAGGTCTCCCATTCCTGCTTGCATCGCAAATACGAAGGAAATCTCGCAAATGCGAGCCTGACCCTTTCCGCAAATGCGATCACTGCCTTCCCCCGTCCCAGCTCGCAAATGCGAAGTATTGTTCGCTAGTGCGAACGTTGGCCTTCCCAGCCACTCTTCGCAAATGCGATGAGTGGATCGCAAATGCGAACCCAACAGTGGTCGCAAATGCGATTATTGACCTCGCATCTGTGAGGTCTGAGGCCTACAACAAAATCTGATGCACCATCAGTGTTCTAAGTCCTATTTTCACTCCGTAGCCTATCCGAAACTTATCCGAGCCCTCAGGGCTCCAAACCAATCATGCACACAAGTCTTAAAATATCATACGAACTTGCTCGCGCAATCAAATCACCAAAATAACATCTAGAACTACGAATTTAGCACCAAATCACATGAAATTTTTAAGAAAACTCTGAAACTTCTAGTTTCCCAATCGGACGTCCGAATCACGTCAAACCAACTCCGTTTCTCACCAAATTTCACAGACAAGTCATAATTATGGTATTGGACCTGTACCGGGTTCCGGAACTAAAATACGGACCTGATTTCTAAAAAGTCAAACCTTGGTCAAACATTTCCATTTCATTAAGCCTTTAACTATCAAATTTCGACAAAGTCCGATATCTCGGGCTAGGGAATCCCTATTTCGACTCTGGGCATACGCCCAAGTCCCAAATCTCAATACGGACCCACCGGGAATATCAAAACATGAATCCGGGTTTGTTTACCAAAAGGTTGACCGAAGTCAACTCAAATGAAGTTTTTAGGCAAAATCTCTTATTTTTAACAACTTTTAATATAAAAGCTATCTGAAAACACGCTCGGACTATGCACGCAAATCGAGGAGGGTAAGAACGAGATTTTTAAGGCTTAAAAGAGCAGAATTGATTTCTAAAACATACGATGACCTTTCGGGTCATCACATTATCCACCTCTAAAACATTCGTTCGTCCTCGAACGGACGTAGAAAAGTACCTGAGCTAGTGAAAATGTGGGGATATCTACTCCGCATATCGGACTCGAACTCGGACTCCCAGGTAGCTGCCTCAATAGGCTGACCTCTCCACTGAAGGATAACTCTTCGATCTCAACTGACGAACCTGCCGGTCTAAAATAGCTACCGGCTCCTCCTCGTAGGTCAAATCCTTGTCCAGCTGGATAGTGCTGAAGTCTAACACGTGGGATGGATCGCCGTGATACTTCCGGAGCATGGACACATGGAACACCGGATGGACTGCCGATAAACCAGGTGGCAACGTAAGTTTGTAGGCCATATCTCCCACTCGCTCAAGGATCTCAAAAGGCTCAATATACCTAGGGCTCAACTTGACCTTCTTTCCAAACCTCATTACACCCTTCATGGGTGATACTCAGAGCAACACTCTCTCTCTGACCATGAATGCAACATCACGAACTCTACGATCGGCATAACTCTTCTTCCTGGGCTGAGCTGTACAAAGTCGATCCTGAATAATCTTGACCTTATCCAAGGCATCCTGTACTAACTCTGTACCCAACAATCGAGCCTCCCCCGGCGCAAACCATCCAACTGGCGATCGGCACTGCCTACCATATAATGCCTCATAGGGAGCCATCTGAATGCTCGACTGATAACTATTATTGTAGGCAAACTTCGCTAGCGGAAAGAACTGATCCCACGAACCTCCGATGTCTATAACATACGTATGGAGCATATCCTCTAATATATGAATAGTGTGCTCGGACTGCCCGTCCGTCTGAGGATAAAATGTTTTGCTCAGCTCAACCCGTGTGCCAACTCACGCTGCACTGCCATCCAGAAATACGAGGTGAACTGCTTACCTCGGTCAGAAATGATAGACACGGGCACACCGTGAAGATGAACGATCTCACGGATATAAATCTCTGCAAACCTCTCTGAAGAATAGGTAACTGCCACAAGAATGAAATACACTGACTTGGTCAGCCTGTCCATAATGACCCAAACTGCATCAAACTTCTTCTAAGTCTGTGGGAGTCCAACAACAAAATCCATAGTGATACGCTACCACTTCCACTCAGGAATCTCTAACTTCTGAAGCAAACCACCGGGCCTTTAATGCTCACACTTTACCTGCTGACAATTTAGACACGAGACACATATGCAACTATATCTTTCTTCATTCTCCTCCACCAATAATGCTACCGCAAGTCCTGATACATCTTGCCGGCGCCCGGATGAATAGAATATCAGGAACTGTGGGCCTCTTCAAGAATAAACTCACGAAGTCCGTCCACATTAGGCACACAAACACGACCCTGCATGCTCAAAACTCCATCATCTCCAATAGTAACCTGTTTGGCACCACCGTGCCGCACTATGTCCCTAAGGACAAGCAAATGAGGGACGTCATACTGTCGATCTCTGATACGCTAAAACAAAGAAGACCGAGCGAGTGTACAAGCTAGAACACGGCTGGGCTCAGAAACATCCAACCTCCCGAACTGATTGGCCAAAGCCTGAACATCTAATGCAAGCGGTCTCTCACCGACTGGAATGTACGCAAGGCTGCCCATACTGGCTGACTTCCTACTCAAAGCATCGGCCACCACATTGGCCTTCCCAAGATGATACAAGATGGTGATATCATATTCTTTCATTAGCTCCAACCACCTCCTCTACCTCAATTTGAGCTCTTTCTGCTTGAACACGTACTGCAAACTCCGATGATCCGTGAATACCTCACACGGCACGCCTTAAAGATAATGCCTCCAAATCTTCAGCGCTTGAACAATGGCTGCTAGCTCTAGATCATGGACGGGGTAATTCTTCTCGTGAACCTTCAGCTGCCGCGAAGCATATGCAATAACCTTACCACCCTGCATCAATACTGCACCCAGACCAATACGAGATGCATCACAATATACCGTATAAGATCCTGAATCTGTGGGCAACACCAACACCGACGCCGTAGTCAAAGCTGTCTTGAGCTTCTGAAAGTTCGCCTCACACTTGTATGACCATCTGAATGGGGCACCCTTTTAGGTCAACCTGGTCAATGGGGTTGCGATAGATAAAAAAACCCTCCACAAACCGACGGTAATAAACCGCCAAACCCAAGAAATTACGGATCTCTGTGGCTGAAGTAGGCCTAGGCCAATTCTAAACGGCCTCAATCTTCTTAGGATCCACCTGAATACCCTCTACTGATACAATGTGCCCCAAGAAGGCGACCGAGTCTAACCAAAACTCGCATTTTGAAAACTTAGCATATAACTGACTGTCTCTTAGAGTCTGAAGTACGATCCAAAGATGCTACTCGTGCTCCTCTTGGCTGCGGTAGTAGATCAATATATCATCAATGAACACAATCACAAAGGAATTCAGATAAGGCTTGAACACCAGTTCATCAAATGCATAAATGCTGCTGGGGCATTTGTCAAGCCACATGGCATCACTAGAAACTCATAATGCCCATATCGAGTCCGAAAAGCTGTCTTAGGGACATCGGATGCCCTAATCCTTAACTGATGGTAGCCAGACCTCAAATCGATCATTGAAACCATCTTGGCACCCTGAAGCTGATCGAATAAGTCATCAATCCTCGGCAATGGATACTTGTTCTTGATAGTGACTTTGTTCAACTGCCGATAATCTATGCACATTCTCATCAATCCATCTTTCTTCTTCACAAACAACACGGGCGCACCCCAGGGCCATACACTAGGTCTAATAAAGCCCTTATCAAGAAAATCTTGCAATTGCTCTTTCAATTCTTTCAACTCTGGTGGGGCCATACGGTATGGCGGAATAGAAATAGGCTGAGTGCCCGGAACCAAGTCAATATAGAAATCAATATCCCTATCGGGTGGCATTCCCGTTAGGTCTGCAGGAAATACCTCTGGAAACTCTCAGATAACTATTAGAGAATCCATGGAAGGAATCTCCGCACTAGAATCATGGACATAAGCCAAATAAGCTAGACACCCCTTCTCGACCATACACCGATCCTTCATATAAGAGATAACCCTGCTAGTAGATTGACATGGAGTCCCTCTCCACTCTAATCGAGGCAACCCCGACAAGGCTAAGGTCACCATCTTGGCATGACAATCCAATATAGCGTGATAAAGTGATAGCAAATCCATACCCAATATAACATCAAAGTCTACCATATCAAGAAGCAAAAGGTCCACACTAGTCTCAAGACTCCCAGTGGTAACCATACACAAACGATAAACGCGGTCTACTACAATAGCATCTACCACAGGTGTGGACACATATACGGGGGCACTCAAAGAATCATGGGGCACAACGAAATATGAAGCAAAATAGAGGGACACATACGAATAAGTAGAAGCCGGATCAAATAGAACTGAAGCATCTCTACTGCAAATTGAAACCGTACCTGTGATGACGGCGTCAGAAGACGCAGCCTCAGGACTGGATGGAAAAGCATAACATCGGGGCTGGGCCCCACCACTCTGGACTGCATCTTTAGGACGTGCCCTAGTTGGCTGGCCTCCACCTCTAGGAGCCTGACCTCCACCTCTAATGGCCTGACCACCACCTCTGGCTGCCTGACCCCTACCTCTAGCTGGCAGAGCGGACGGTGAAGCACCCGGTGCCGTGACCATGGCACGAGAACCCTGAAGCTGAGAACTACTCAAGGCACGAGGGCAAAATCTAGCAATGTGCCTCGGATCACCACAAGTATAACAAGACCTCGGCTGCTGTGACTGATGTCCCTGAAACTGACCTTGTCGTCCCGAGTAACCACCCTAAAAACTCTAGAGTGGAGGTGCACTAATAAGAGCTGGCGGTGCACTGTAGGCTAGCTAATCGGAATAATGCATATGAGGGCCACGACCACCTGAAGCACCGTGAGAAGCTTGGAGTGCTGAATGAAACGGCCTGGGAGGATGGACTCTACCAAAAGTACCTCAGCCTCCAGATAAGGCTCCACTGAATCCACCAGAGTGACGCGACCTCTTATCAGACCCTTGACCACTCCCCTGAGCTAATACCATCTCGACTCGCCTGGCAACCTTGGCAGCCGTCTGAAAAGAAATCTCGCTCCCAGTCTCCTTAGCCATCTGCAATCTGATAGGCTGAGCAAGTCCCTCAATAAACCTCCTCACACTCTCTCTCTCTCTCTCTCGGTAGGAAGCAGAAGAATAGCATGACAGGACAAATCCACAAAGCGGGTCTCATACTGAGTGACGGTCATACTGCCCTGCTGGAGACGCTCGAACTGCCTGCAATAGTCCTCTCTTAGGGTGACAGGAAAGAACTTCTCAAGAAATATCTGAGAGAACTGATCCCAAGTAAAAGCAGGCGATCCAGCTGGTCTTGTCAATACAAAGTCATTCCACCATCTCTTGGCGGAACAAGTCATATGAAACACAGCGAAGTCGACCCCATTGGTTCCACTATCCCCATGTTCCGCGGCACCTCATGGCAGAGGTCAAGATAATCTTGGGGATCCTCAGAAGATTCACCACTGTAGTGAACTAGAAAGAGTTTGGTGAACTTGTCCAATCTCAATAAACCCTTGGGAGTCATAGCATGACCATCACCGGTTTGTGCCGCAACAACTGGCTGGACTACTCCAACTGGTTGAGCTGCTGGAGTCTGATACTGGGAAGCCACCTGCTCCGAGGTATGAGTAGCAGGAGTCTGTGCTCCTCCTCCAGCTTGAGAGACGGCTGGTGCCATGGGAAAAGTGCTAGTCTGGGCAACACTCTCCATCAAGCCCACCAAACGAACCAAAGCATCCTGTAGCACTAGGGTGGCGATGAACCCTTCTGGGACCGGAGCTGGTCCTGCTGGTATGGTCTGGGCTGGAGCCTCCTCATCAAACTCTACCTGAGGCTCCACCGCTGGTGCTGCTGCTCAAGCTCTGGGCTGAGCCCTGCCCCCGCCTCGGCCTCGTCCTCTGCCCCTCGTAGGAGCTGTCACTGGGGGCTTTGGCTGCTACTCAACTGAAGATGCGGTACGTGTTCTCGCCATCTGCGAAAGAACAAGAGTAGAAGATTTCGATTAGCACTGAGAGAACAAAATCGCACGACAGAGAATAATAGAAGTGACATTGTTCCTAAACTCTATAGCCTCTGAGAGATAAGTACAGACGTCTCCGTACCGATCCCTCAGACTCTACTAAGCCTGTTCGTGAATTGTGAGACCTAGGCAACCTAGTGCTCTGATACCAACTTGTCACGATCCGGAATTCCCACCGTCGGGACCGTGATGAAGCCTAACATTTCACTTGCTAGGCAACTAAACTTTAGAGATTATAAAGCCAAATTATTAAACATTTCAATGATTAACAACAATTAAGCCATAACAAGTTATAAAAGTGCGGAAATCCATAACAACCTTAATATTTATACAACTACCCAGAATCTGGTGTCACAATTCACGAACTTTTAAGATTAATTACAAGTAACTGGATAAAAGAAAGTACAACTGTATTCGAATTAAAAGAAACAATAAACTGAAACGGCTAGAAGGGGACTCTAGGGTCTGCGGACGCCAGCAGATCTACCTTGGGTTTCCTGTGGAGTGAAGTCAGCAGCTAGCTTCATGATCAGCTCGGACCGACACCAAAATCTACACAGGAAGTGCTGAGAACCCGATAGTGGTCGCAAATGCGATGATTGACCTCGCATTTGCGAGGTTTGAGGCCTGCAACAAAATCTGATGCACCAGAGGTGTTCTAAGTTTTCACTCCGTAGCCTATCTGAAACTCACCTGAGCCCTCGGGGCTCCAAACCAAACATGCACACAAGTCTTAAAATATCATACGAACTTGCTCGCGCGATCAAATTGCCAAAATAACACCTAGAACTACGAATTTAGCACCAAATCACATGAAATTTTCAAGAAAACTTTGTAACTTCTAATTTCCCAACCGGACGTCCGAATCACGTCAAACCAACTCCTTTTCTTACCAAATTTCACAGATAAGTCATAATTATGGTATTGGACCTATACGGGTTCCGAAACCATAATACGGACCCGATATCTAAAAAGTCAAACCTTGGTCAATCATTTCCATTTTATTAAGCCTTTAACTATCAAAATTCGACAAAGTCCGATATCTTGGGCTAGGGACTCCCGATTTCGACTCCGGGCATACGCCCAAGTCCCAAATCTCGATACGGACCCACCGGGACCGTCAAAATACGAATCCGGGTCCGTTTACCAAAAATATTGACCGAAGTCAACTCAAACGAAGTTTTTAGGCAAAATCTCTTATTTTTAATAACTTTTAACATAAAAGCTTTCCGAAAAGACGCCCGGAATGCGCACGTAAATCGAGGAGGGTAAGAATGAGATTTTAAGGCTTAAAAGCGTAGAATTGAGTTCTAAAATATAAGATGACCTTTCGGGTCATCACATTAAGGTAAGGCAAGCAGACTACGGTTTTAAGAGCTGCGAGTGAGATGTCATCTGCATAAAATAAAAGCTAAACGGAGAAACATATTTATTCAAATGGTATTCTAAACTCACTAGCCTGACTAATTCGGATTGACTATAGCCTTATTAACGAACGTAAAGTACTATTTATCGAAAAGTTACGTTCTCAGAGTTCGAACTCAAGACCTTTAATTTAGGTAAAAGCGATGAAAACTCAATCATCTTACCATAATCTTCGATGCTAAGTGCTAACAAGCAAAATATCGTGAACAGCTACTTACTAAAATTTTCAATTGAAGAAAAACTCCTCTTCCTATCTATCTTTTGGCTTTTTTACAAGAAGATTCACAAATCTGTAGGTATAAGACGCCCCAGAACCAAAATATACAATATTTTTGTTGAAAAGCGAGAAAATTCATGCACATATATATTATACATATATAAGCGAATATTTTCATAAAATATTTTACTTTAACGTAAGTCCGCGAGTAAATCACAAATATTATGATTATGCAAAAGCTAGGATATATGGCTGGTGAATTGCCTTTTAAACACCTGGAACAAAGAAACTGAAACTTGTGCAATGGAAACCTCTAATTGAAAAAATGTTAGGCAAGATCTTCACGGACTGCTAAGAAATTGACTTGCAATCATATTGAGCTCAATTATTTGTACTACCAGCTAAGGTCATGAAAATAATATAGGCATATTGTAGAATTTATCTTGGTCCGGAGTAAACACAATCACCAAGAGGGCCTTAATATCCTGGGAGAAGATGTATCTACCTAAATCTGCACGCGGTAGAGGGGGGAGAGGGAGGGATAAATCTTACAAATCTGAAAGTAAGGAACAAAGCAGCAGTAACAAGGTCATGTTGGTATTTATCTAGTAAGCAAAGACAAACTGTGATTAAACGGATTCATGTGTACTGTATAAAAAGATAGCACCCTGAACAGATGAGAGTTTCTTCTCAAGCAAGTTGGATGGTGCAGAGAATTTTGGGGACCAGAGACAACCTTAGTCATATACAAAGCAGGAACAATATAATAAGAAGTTTGATCAGACATATATACCAACAGATGATTGGGAGTTTGCTCAAAGTTCCGTGAGAATACTAATGTTTAACAGCTCAGCTAGACCAAAAGTTATTTTTACTACTTACAGTTGATAGACTTCTAAAAGGGGGCATGCAAGTTGATCCAACATGTGACTTACGCGTAATAGAGAACACAACTAGAGATCACATTTTCTTGGAGTGCAGATTTTCTAAGAGGGTATGGTCAAGATTAATGAACTGGTTGCAGGTACAATAGCATATAAGGAGTTCCTGGAGTCTATATTTACAGGAGTTGTTGCAAAGAACCAGAGGAAAGACCAAGCAAGCATCTTTGATAAAAATGGTATATACTGAGTATGTACTTGCTATATGGAGGGAAAGAAACACTAGAGTTCGTGAGAAAACTGAGAAGACCGATGACATCATAGCCAAAGAAATAGCATGTGTTTGTAATGTGAGAGCCAAGCATACAGTCAACAACATGATGAAATATTGTATTTTCTAATTTTTGTGTTGTCTTTTTGGGGCTTGGGATAATGCGGGAGTGTAGCTACATGGAGAAATGGAAAACCCTCCATAGGAAGTGTCAAGTGTGCCATATCTCCCTAGCAAAGGAGATAATTATCTTTTCAGGGCTCGGTTAGAAACATATGCATATAGATTAATGGGAGTGAGTATGTCTTGCATTGTTAGTTAATAAAATGTCACAACCCAAAATTCCGACCAATCGAGATCGTGATGGCATCTATCACCGCTTCCTAGGTAAGCCAACACAATAGATAAATATGAAGAACTGCAATAACTGACTGACAATAGAATAATAACATAACGTAAAAGCAATATAAGTTAAACATAATAAGTCTAAAACCAACACCTAACGTAAACCATCCCAAGATATGGAGTCACAAGTACATGAGCTTCAAGAGTTTATTACATACACTGTTTTGAAATAAATACAACACCGTTCGAAAAATAAAAACAGTACAATAGAAGTAAGAAGATGATACAAGGCTTGCGAACGGAATGCAACTCTACCTCGAATCACTGGTATCTGCTAAGCACATCTCGGGACTCTACTGGTACCAATATCCGGATCTGCACAAGAAGTACAGAAGTGTAGTATGAGTACAACCGACCCAATATACTCAGTAAGTGTCGAGCCTAACCCCAACGAGGTAGTGACGAGGTTAAGACAAGACACCTACAATAAACTTGTGCACTTATATAACAAGAAGTAATGAAATAACAGATAAAAATCAGTTATAACAATGGAATAATGACTAGTAAAAGCGATGACAAGTACACAAGTAACGGGCAAAAAAGGAAACATAAATTAAGTGTCACTTATTAAGCCTCTTTCAAAAGTAAATAACGAAGCCACAAAACCAAGTTCACATTTCAAATGTCAAAGTAAAAGGCAAAGAAATCAACAAAATTGCACGACTTCACCTTTCGTTCTTTTACTCTCATCCTCACGTAATAATATAAAATCAAGTGGACGGCATCACCCTTCGTGTTTTTACTCTCATCCTCACATAATAGAATAAAAGCAAGTGCACAGCATCGTCGTTTGTGCTTTTACTCTCATCCTCATATAATAATATAAAATCAAGTGCATGGCATCACCCATCGTATTTTATCTTCACATTTACTCAAGCAACAATATCAATATGTAAATAAGGCACAAAAACACCCTTCGTGCACAATCATTCTTCCTCACCAGCAGGGAAACACCCTTCGTGCATTTCACTCTTCCTCACCAAGCAATCACAAACAACAGGATATCACGCAAGGTGGGAAGAAAATTGAACATCAACAATAGTATTTGTACACAACTCGTCATATGAGAATCTTTCAACTATTAGTGCCAACAACCAATCAACAATTTGCACGATCCCAACACCCAATATCACAATAATCGCAACGTGAGAAATAACATGAATACGAGTAATTGAAGAATTAAATAATCTATCTAAAACATAGGAGACATAATACACAAAATAATATGGTACATGTTGTGAGCATGTGATTTTTGCCCTATATGAAATACTCCCATACATTTAAAACAAAATAATTTCTTTCATTATTTGCAATTTTGTGGATTTTTGTGTGGCCTTTTTTGTTAGTTGTTTGCATTTGTTTGTGCATTTTCAATTCATATAAAAATACAAAAATATATGCATTGCATTTTAGGGTTTAATTTGGCATATTTTTTGGAATTAATTGGTAATTAGGAGTTTACTTTTGTTTTAATTTTAATTTTGGTAGTTTTCCCTTTAAATTTGGTTTCTTAATTATTTGTGGTAATTGTTAGTTATAGTTAGTTAATTCAATATGGTAGGACAATTTGAATTAGGAATTAATTTTTAGTTTTAATTTAAAAGAAATTAACAAAAGAAAAAAAGGAAATAAAATGAAAAAGAAGAGAAATTGGGCCATTTTTGAATTAGGCCACCAGCCCAAACGGACCAACAGACCAGGCCCAAATCACGTCTCAACCCGGCCTGCCCCCCCCCCCCACCCCAAGTGAAATTTTGCCAGTTTTATATAAGGAGATCCCCAAATCCCACCCGTCGAGGATCTTTGATCCAACGGCTGGGAAGTGGGGATCTCCTTATATAAAACTGTCTAAATCTCTCCCCCCCCCCAAGCCGTCTCCCTCACGCCCCCTAACCCTTCAGAGACCCCCTGCTTCTCCACCGCCTTCCGCCGTCCGCCGCCGGCCGGAAATCGCCTCCCCCGACGGCGATTCTCCAATCCCTCTTAAATTTACACCATAAACTCCCCGTGACTTCCTCTTTCCAAACCCCCAAACACCATACCTCGAATCCCCTCCAAACCTCTCGAATAACCAAAACAGTGGTCGGCGCTTCCGCCGCCCAAGGCGGCGCCACCCCCAAATCTTACCAAAATTACACCCTGGACCCTCCTCACCCTCCTCCTCTTGAACCCTCACTTATTTTCCTTCGATTGTTTCTCCAGAGTTTCGAATTTCAGATCGAAAACTCGGGGTGGGGCCCTAGTTTGGCAAAATTGGGGATTCTTGGGTTTTGGGCTATAATAGCCCTTAATTAGGTTTTTCTGATGAAAGCACATAATTAAGGACAATTATAGCCCGATTAAGTCCAATAAATCGTGCCAGCATTCGAGCCCTAATCAAATTCCAAGGTACTTCGTTATCTTTCTTGTTTTTCTTTTCATTCTTGAGTATTATTTGTTGATTCTTGTTGATTTAGAATTTTAGGGTTCTATTATTTTTCTTTTGATTCTATCCCGCTTTAACTCTTAATTTTAGTTTAATCAATGTTCTGATCTGATTGTCTTGATTGATTTTGACAATTAAAAGTTGTTTGGGTATACCTGAATGTTCCAAGCTTTCAATTAGTTAACTGTGGTTAATTTTTTGACCAGGGTAGCAGGGTTGGGGGGTTGGTTTAACTAGGTTGGTAATTTAGAATCCAAATAAAGGGTAGTTCAGGGAATTCAACATAGGGAATCTTTTAGTAACTGAAAATGAAACTCCCTAGGACCTTCTAGATGGGGATTTAATCTGAAATTCAACAAATAGGTGTAGTAACTTGGAGAACAAGTTAAGAATCTAGGGACCCCTAAGCTAAAATAAAAACTTAAGAGGGGAGTAAAGGGTAAATAAATGGTCTGCAGGGCTGCCCTAGAATGGAGCCTTTATAAGGTAGCATTCTTGCCTTTCAAGGCAAGAATTGGAGAGCCAAAAATATCAGAGGCGTGAACATTCTAAAATCTGAGAGATATAGAGAGCTTAAGAGGTAGAAAATTCTGAAAAATCCAAAGAGCCGAAAATCCAGAAAAATACAAAGGGCTACTCATTCTGAAATCTAAAGGATTAGGGAACAAAAATATACAGAAATCTGGCGGCTAAAACACAAGGAGTTTTTTTTTACTATTCTATTGAAATCTTCCTAGAATTCTTAAGGGTTTCAATTCTGAAATAATCTCTGAATATCAGAAGCTTGACAATGAATTGAGTAGGTTGGGTATTGAAGTATTTGGGTCAGCTTTGGCAAGATTTTGATGGCTGGTTTTCGTTGATGCCATTGCTGAATTGATTTTGGGTTTGAAGTTGGGGTTTAGCTGTTTGATTTGCATCGTTTGCTAATTTTTGAGCTGAAATTCACTCCTCTATTGGGTTTGGAATTTTGCTGTGATTTTATCATTGATCTGGGGCTCTGTTGCTGTTTCTTCTTGTTGCTGCTTCTGGCCATTCACTTACTCCTCACTTTGGTTTTATTTTGAACTCCAGGTACATACCTTGATCTTGAAATGTAGAAGCTGATTCTTGTGATAACTTGAGGAGATAATGAAGACCACTATTTTGTTATATGTGTTTCCCTTTGTTCCCTTTTCCATGTGACTTGGTGATTTAATTTTGGCTATGCTATACACAATGAGATCTATGTCAAATGTAGTTGGACTGTTTCTCTGTACTTGCTGATTTCCATTCCTTTTATTTCAGTCCTTATTAGTGTCAAAAGAGTTGTTACTAGTGCATTGAGAAGTTGGGTCTGTATTTGGAGTTAGTCATTTGGTCTCAACGTTAAATAGCAAGTTTGGAAGTAGTTCTGGTCGCTGCATTGTTGTGTTTGACTCCTGGTGTTTTGTTTTGTTTGTGAAATTCATATGTAATATTAGTGTCTTAAAGGGTTATGATTTGAATGATGAGTCACAGATCAACAAGTCACCCAAATAATGAAATAGTGTGAGGCCCTCTCTTCAGCACTGTTTCATTGGCATTGGCAAAGTTTCCTAATATGTTAATGATCCGGTTGCTTGAAAATGGGACCTGATTCTTTCCATGATCAGTGTTCTGTTCCAATAGCAATCATTTGGGGTTCGTTTAGTAGTTAGCTAGTTTAGTAGAATTGTGCAGAAATATCTGAAATATCCAGGTTTTGTTTAAGTGTGCTGAATCAGAGTTGAATTGGAATTTTAAATTTTATTGCTAAGTGATGGGCAATTTGTACAGAGATCTATTAGTGCGTTAAGGGGTTTTGTTTAGCATGATAATTTATGTTGACATTCAAATGGTATTGCAAATGTGTCCTAAATTCATTAGTAGTTGGGTTGGAATCAGTAATATTAATAAATATCGTGTTTGCTCCAAGCGTTGGTATTAGCCCATTCGTGATGGATTTTCTTTACTGGTAGGTTTTGGGCCTTCCAAGCTAGGTAGCATATTTGAATTAGGAGGCTTTCCTCTTGTTCAAGTGTGGACTTGAGTTTGAAGCTCGAATCCCGCGAAAGGTTCTCTAATAATAGTAATTAATGATGCTAATTAATTAGGGCCCTTTTAGAGACAATACTTTAATAGAAAATCGTAGTTTCTTTTAGGTTGGCCTTTAAAATAAAAATGAGGTGCACCGCGCCAAATAAAATTCATAAACTGCGTGGCCCTCTTCAAATGTTTATGTTAAAATACTTAGAATTCGGGACGTGCCATTTAGCTAATTTTCCTGGCCTCCCGCAAAGTTAATGACACGTTAGTCGCTTTAGGCGCGTTCTTTAATAATCTTACCTTCCTAAACTCGGGTGTGCATTTCATATGACCCATATCCAAATCCCAAAACGTTGAATAAAATATGTTTAGGATTGCGGGTGCATTTCATATGACGCGGTCCAAAGACATGTTTTAAACGACGTTCAACATTCTTTAAAATTGAATAAAAGCGGTTAAAAGCTAAAATTTGCATATAGGTTCATAATTGT
This sequence comes from Nicotiana attenuata, assembly GCF_001879085.1. Taxonomy (NCBI): domain Eukaryota; kingdom Viridiplantae; phylum Streptophyta; class Magnoliopsida; order Solanales; family Solanaceae; genus Nicotiana; species Nicotiana attenuata. The sequence continues at coordinate 85,920 of NW_017671555.1, read as the reverse complement.
ATAAAATTAGATAATTAAGCCAGATATAACAGTTGAGCGACCGTGCTAGAACCACGGAACCCAGGAATGCCTAACACCTTCTCCCGGGTTAACAAAATTCCTTACCCGGATTTCTGGTTCGTGACTGTTAGACAGAGTCAAACTTTTTCCTCGATTTGGGATTCAAACCGGTGACTTGGGACACCATAAATCTCCCAAGTGGTGACTCTGAATCTCTTAATAAAATGAATCCCGTTTCGATTGTCCTTTAATTGGAAAAACTCCCTTTATTATACCCTTTGCGGGGTGTAGTAGTAAAAAAAGGAGGTGTGACACATATAAGGCTAATAGTAATACTATCCACATGCTTTTCCTATGGCCAACGCATATATACCCGTCACCTTGTATATAAGACACCAACACGTAGATCACATAGCAATTAGACTTGAATCTACCCTATTTCCCTCAAATCAAGGTTAACCAAGAAATTTACCGTTTTCTGAAACACAATCAATGATCCAACATGCCTTTTCCTATAGAACAAGCCTCCAGACCAATCGAATCTAGTCAACTATCATTCAAACGATTCAAAACAAGCTTTAGAAACTACCCACGGATGAAAAAGCTTCAATCTTTAACATAAATAAAAAAGTCAACAAAAAGTCAACACTGGCACGCGTGGTCGAAATCCGAAATTAAGATCAAATTCTTATTACCCATTCATCCCCGAGCCCAAATATGTGATTCGTTTCGAAATCCGACATTTGGGGTTTAAATCTCGATTTTTACTAAATCCCTAAGTTCTACCTTAAAAACCCCAACTTCTACTTTGAAATTCATAGATTTTGTTGACCCAAGAACATGTGAAGTTTTGAAGATTGACAAAAAGCCTCAGTCATGGACTAGGTCCATCTTGTGAAGCACAGTCATGATTAACCTATACATGTGAGATGCACATGAAGGAGATAAATCTAACTGATCAAGAAGCAATATCTCTTGATCTGATCAAAAAGGTTGCATATTGGATAAGGAGAGAAAGACTCCTTACATGAAGAGAACACAGTTTAGGAAGAAGACAGTGTTAGAGTTTGAGATAACTATGAACTCTTCTACGATAGAAGAGTAGTAATTGAATTCCAGTCAAACTCTGATTACTAATCCACTAAATATCAGTGTTGTTCTCTTTTACAGGTAATGCACATAGGCAGAAGTTAAACTTAAATTGAGAGCAAAAGAGCAAGGCTATTTTGCAAGCAATTTATGTGTGATTCGAGTGTGCAATCCTGAAGCTACTTGAACGAGATAGAAGAACCAGTTCCATGTGTCTATCTTTTATTCTAGTTCAATTGTAGTAGGTGATTTTACATTGTACTTTTCAGCTTTCATAGAAGCAATTGTATTAGGTACTTAGAGTTTCAAGTTAGTGTTAACTTGAAGTTGTCGCAACAGTTGAGGCTATGTGCCACAACGGGATTAGAGTTAATCCTTAGGTTTACAAAGAGTTTTGTAAATGCTGTTTTGGCTCAGTGATTTTAGTGGAAGTTTGGGAAAATCCTACTGAGTAGTATGTCGTGGTTTTTTCACCTTTTGAGCCAGGTGTTTTCCACGTCAAAATCCCTGTGTTCTTTACTTTCTGTACTCATTATTACGCAAGCAGTAGTAGTTGGAACGCATAGAAGAACCAGGTTCTTCTATAGTTTAATTAAGCGAAAATTGGGTACCACACAAATCACCCCTCCCTCCCTCTTGTGTGGTATTGAAGTATAAAAAGCATCAGATTTGATTATGAAATTCATGGAAAAATAATTGAAATTGATTGAAAACAAGTTAAAGTTACTAACCTATAAATTCGGGAAGACATTGCTCTCCAAAAATTGCCTCTATGGAGTCTAGGGTTCAAAAATAGTGTAAAATGAGCTAAATCCCGAAATTCCCAACCTTTGCCCAACTGTAGATGTCGCAATTGCGAGCTCTTGTTCGCAATTACGATGTTCGCAAATGCAAACCACTGATCACAAAAAAAAAAATCAATGCTTGAGCCTTGCTGATATCGCAAATGCGACTAAAACCTTGCATTTGCGAAATCCCCATCCATCGCAAATGCGGTCCAAAGCTTCACATTTGCGAAACTGACCAGCCCATCCTCCAGTTGCAATTGCGATAGAGCCACCACAAGGGTGATACACCTCCACATCGCAAATGCGACCCTCTCTTCGCAAAAGTGAAGCACCAGTCCCTAGTCTCATATTTCAAATGTGATCCTGACATCGCAAGTGCGACACTTGCAGGTTCCCAGCACCAGTTTTTTCTCAGCAGTTCCAAAATCATCCAATACACATATGAAACTCATCCATGCCCCTTGGGCTCCAATCCGGACATCCACACAAGTATAATAACATCATACAAACTCGCTCTCTAGATAAAATCATCAAATAACCTCAAATATCAAAAATCAATCATTAAAACTCATGATTTTCAACTTCAAAACTCATTTTTCCAACTTTTCACATTATGCGCCGAAACGGCCTTAGGTCATCCAGGACCCCAACAAAATATGCGTACAAGTCCAAAATCATCATACGAACCTAACAAAATTATCGAAATACCGATTCGATGTCGTTTACCAAAAATATTAACTGTGGTCAACTCTACCCACATTTAAAGTCAAAAATCATATTTTCTTTGAATTTTCACATATAGACTTTCTGAAAATCGATACGGACTACGCGTGCAAGTCGTAAATCATCAAATGAAGCTATGAGAGATCTTAGAATACAGAAAAGGGAGCTAGTACTCAAAATAACCTATTAGGTCATTACATTCTCCACCTCTAAATGAAACATTCGTCCTCGAACGGACATAAAAATGTACCTGGACTGGCAAAAGGTGTGGGTATCTACTCCTCATATCGGACTCGGACACCCAAATAGACTCCTCAATCGGCTGATCTCTCCAACACACTTTCTGTCACGACTCAGATTCCCCACCGTCGGGATCGTGATGGCGCCTAACTCTTAGGATGCTAGGCAAGCCAACGGCTACAGTTCTAACATATTAATCATTAACCAAACAGTAACTAACAATGATTCAAACTAAACAGATATGAAGTGCGGAAATTTTATAACAATTTAATACACTAATACACGACTATCCAAAAGATCTGGTGTCACAATCCACGAACGTCTAAAAATTTCTACAAATACTGGTTTAAAGGAAATATATCTGTTTTTCGGAATGAAAGAAAACAGGAAACTAAGATAGAGAGAAGGGGACTCCAGGGTCTGCGAACGCCGGCAGATCTACCTTGGGTCTCCTGTGGACTGAACGCAGCAACCCAAACTCTGATCAGTGTGTCCAGTACCGAGATCTGCACAGAAAGTGCAGAGTGCAGTATCAGTACAACTGACCCCATGTACTGGTAAGTGCCGATCCTAACCTCGGCGAAGTAGTGACAAAACTAGGACACGACAATTAACATAAACCTGTGCAATTAAACAATATGCTAACAGCATAACAATTAATAGAATCTAAGTAGAAATTAACGAGAGGGGGGCAACATGCTATGAGGGTACCAAAATAAAGAATCACAGCAGTAGATGAATTTAAACAGCTAGTACACTTTGAACCGGTAATAACAAGTAAACACAGCAAATGGAAAATGCACGGCATCACCCTTCGTGCTTTTACTCTCAACCTCACTAGGTAATCAATAATAGAAACGTGCACGGCGTCACCTTCGTGCTTTACCACTCAACCTCACCAGATAATCAATGATAGAAACGTGCACGGCACCACCCTTCGTGCTTTACCACTCAACCTCACCAGATAATCAATAATAGAAACGTGCACGGCATCACCCTTCGTGCTTTATCACTCTTCCTCACCACATAAGTAATAGAAACGTGCACGGTATCACCTTTCGTGCTTTTTCACTCGTCCTCACCATAAGAAACAAGAGAAACAACAACAACCCGGCAAGGGAATCATAATTAAACAACCTCGTTTCATCATTTGACTTCACAGCATAAATCTCAACTTGAGCAAATACTCAACCAATATCCAAAACCAAGAAAGCATAATAAGACTTGTTTAACATGAGTAATAACCAGATTAAGCAGGAACAATACGTATAAAGAAACACAACGGTCACAAGTATAAGACTCACTCGCATGCTATGACCCGATAACAACACATAGATACTCGTCACCTCACCTATACGTCGTACTTAACAACTAAACATGTAGCAAATAAGGCAACAATACCTAATCCCTCAAGCTAAGGTTAGCCACAACACTTACCTCGATTCCACGACCAAACTCAAGCCTCAAATACTGCTTTTTCCTTAGTTTCCACTTCCAATCCACTCGTATCTATTCATAATTAACTTATTAACATCAATTAACGCTAAAGAAGCCAATTCCAATGCATAATTATAGATTTCCCAACATTTTCCCCAAAAAGTCAAAAATCGACCCCAGGCCCGCTTGGACAAAACTCGAAATTCGGATCAAAACTCGATTACCCGTTCACCCCCGAGCCCGGATATACAATTTAATGTTCTAAACGTCAATACCACACAAGATGGGGGGGGGGTGATTTGTGTGGTACCCAATTTTCGCTTATCTGAACTATAGAAGGACCGGGTTCTTCTATGTGTTCCAACTATTACTGTTTGAGGAATAATAAATAAAGAAAATAAAGAACACAATGATTTTTACGTGGAAAACACCTGGCTCAAAAGGTGAAAAAAACACGACCTACTACTCAGTAGGATTTTCCCAAACTTCCACTAAAATCACTGAGCCAAATCAGCATTTACAAAACTCTTGTAAACCTAAGGATTAACTCTAATCCCGTTGTGGCAAACAACCTCTAACTGCTGCGATAACTTCAAGTTAACTCTAACTTGAATACTCAAATTACCTATTATAATTGCTTCTAGATAAATCTGAAAGGTACAATATGAAAACACCTACTACAATTGAACTAGAAATAAAGAAAGACACATAAAACTCTTTATGGAGCTGGTTCTTCAATCTGGTTCATGTAGCTTCAGGTTTGCACACTTGAATCACACACGAACTGCTTGCAAAAAGCCTTGCTATTTTGCTCCCAATTCACGTTTAACTTCTGCATTTTTGTGCAACACACGTAATGTGAGAACATCCTGCAATTTATAGAGTTAGTAGATGAAGAAATAACTAGAGTTTTGATGCAACTCTTACTTGGTGGAAGAGTTCTAGTTGATTTCAACTTCTAACTCTTTCCCTATCTTGGATAGTGTTCTCTTTGAGTAAGGAGTCCTTCTCCTTATTAATTATGCAACCTTTTCGATCAGGAGATATTAAATACACCAAGTTAAGCTTATCTCCTTCACGTGTATCCAGCATGCTCAAATCTGCCCATTTTTGTGAACCTGAGGAATGGACCTGGAGGATTGACCTGGTTCATGTCTGAGTTCCTTTGTCAGTCTTCAAAACTAACCTTTACTTGGACCAACAGATTCCCCCTTTTTGATGATGACAAACTCTGTGCTTTTCATACGCTTAGGCCCTGTTTAAACTCAGCTCAACATCAACACAATGTTAGAAACATTTTTCCTTTTTATTACTTATCATCAAGGGCCAGGTACATTAGATATAAACATCATTGTTCAAAGTGTAAAGCACAACCTTTTTCCCCCTTTTGGCATCATCGAAAAGTTGCATAAAATGTAAGATAACTAAATTTTAAAACTTACTCATGGCCACTGGGGATACTTCAAATGCAAACATGGATTAATCATCATAGATCAAGCTAAGAATTTTAACCATCAAAGAAATATAAACAAACAGTTAGAGCAAAAATAGTGAATTTCATTGATGATTGATAAGATTCTACCACAAAGCATAAGAAGAAATAAAAATACTGAAAACATGAGCAAACGAAACAAAAAGTCCCAAATTGGGTCACTGGTTGATCTACACTAAGCTAGGATTTAATGCTTGGAAGAGGTAGGGGCTGGGCTATTTGCTTGGAAAAGTTTCATCATGTCTTGAAGAATTCCATCATTCTTCTCCTTTTTCCTTACAAGTTCAGTTCTGAGAACATCTCTCTCAGATTCTACCTCAACCAATCGTGTCTTCAGCCTTGCTATCTCAACATCCTTTGCCTCACTCTCTTGTATCAAGGCTCTGACCTTGCTATTCACTGGTACCTTTTAGATGAACCGGGTTCTTTAGGAGTGGCATTGACTTCATAATCTCAAGCAAGCAGAGTATTAACCCCAAAACGATCCTTGCTTGTACTAATCTCCCACTTCTTCATAGGTACCTTGAAATATGCAAGTACAGTTGTGAGAATGAAACTATAGAAAATGACATGAGTTTTGGTGCCATTGATAACCCTATCAGTAGGTCCGCGTGGGTTTCCTATTCAGATGGAACAGGTTCATCTATATTTTTCCCCAAATTGAACCAACCCCTCAGCAGCTTCGCCAGACCCACTTCCCCCTGTTTTTCTTACGTTCTCTTCTATTTCAGTAAATTCCTCTCCCCATACAATCATTGCACCAGTTTCTTTTGTTAGACCAATAGGAGTGGGTGAGGAATCAACCACTCTTGTACCCTTTCCCCTCACAGTACTCCTAGCACCCTTGCTCTCTTTTTCGTTTCCCTTTTTATTTTTACCCCCAACTTCTCCAGATTTTGTAGTCTCAACACCTGCTATAGATCCTACTAGTACAAATCTATTCTCCAAATTTGCAGAACTTCAGAAATTATCTTAGGAGTAACTTTAGAATCAGAAGATACTTGTTCAGTTTCGGAAGATCTACTTTCTTCCCCCTTAGTAGCACACTTAAATGAATCTTCAGATTTCTGGAATTCTTCTTCCCTACCTGCTTTCAATTGCTTGTTTATTTTCTTGATCTGCTCTCCTTCAGCGACAATCTTACAAGTCATAATCTTTACTCTACTTTTCTTAGAGATTGGTGTGATTGAAGGAGTGGTAGAAGGTATGCAAGTGGTTTCCTGTGGTGGTGATGAAGGATTTTCAGAGGTGTTTGACATATCTGGGCTAGGGTATGGAAGAGAATTGTGTTTGAAATATGAAAGAAGAATGAGAGTTTTTGACGGCTTGAGAGAGATGAAGTAAGGAATGCATTAAAGCTGATCAATATACAGGGGAATAATTGATGGGGTAACTACATTTTTTCAGACTCTTCAAAGTTTAATTAAACTGAAATTCAGTTTTGAAGAGACGTTGGAGTGTATCCTAGAATCTAGATACTTCCATTCGATTGGGACTCTTTTGAATGGGACTGGTTCACTTGTAACGGATAAGTCCAAAAGGAGTTTGGTATTTGGTAGCACTCTGCTCATGATCCAAATATAGTTATTTCAAATTATGCAGAGTGAAGAAAACATACCGTGTTATCTTGATAAACCAGGTTCTTCACTGATAATTCTCTTGTGTGAGTCTAAATTTTCCAAAATAGAGAAAATATCATTAGTGATTAATGAGTCATTTTAACACATGGCACAAGAGTATACTATGGAAAGTATGAGACTGAGCAAGATTTACTCTAATTATACAATTTACTGACTTTCTAACCAAAATTTGTTTTTCAATTTTTTTTCATTTTTTTCGTTTAATCTTGAACTGGTCCTTTTAGGTGATCTTAATCATCCCTAATTCCAACTTGTTCCTCTCAAAGTGATTTCTACCTAAGGCTTTTGTGAAGATGTCAGCAATTTGCTTGTCAGTAGCACAAAACTCCATAGTGATCAAGCCTTTCTCATAGTTGTCCCTCAAAAAATGGTGTCTAACATCTATGTGCTTAGTTCTCTTATGATGAACCGGATTCTTAGTCATACTAATAGCACTAGTGTTATCACAGAAAATAGGGATGCAACCAAGTTCAATACCAAAATCCATCAACTGCTGCTTGATCCACAACAATTGAGCACAATATGAAGCAGTAGCAACATACTCCACTTCAGCAGTAGATAAAGCCATTGATTTTTCCTTTTTGTTAGCCCATGACACAAGACATGAACCAAAGAAGTGTGCCATACCTGAGGTGCTCTTCCTATCCACAAGGAAACCTGCACAGTCAGCATCAGCATATCCTACTAGGTTAAAGTTACTACCTTTTGGATACCAAAGGCAAAGTTCAGTAGTGCCTTTCAAGTATCTCAATATTCTCTTGACAGCAGTCAAGTGGGACTTCTTTAGGATTTGCTTGAAATCGAACCCAAAGACATATACTGAAAACAATGTCAGGTCTGCTAGCAGTAAGATACAAAAGAGAACCAATCATTCCCCTACACAACTTCTAATTAACAGATGAACCAAGTTCATCTATATCCAATTTTGTGGATGTTGCAATAGGAGTGTCAATTTCTTTGGATGTTCCTTCCTAGTTTTGTTACTGAGGAATAGGTTCATGGACAGGTTCCCTCGAGGTTTGAGGATCACTTCCTCTCTAGTCAGTTCCCCTTGTCATGTTGCCCTTGGTGGAAGGACCTGTTCCATCACTTGTTCCTTCCTGTGATGCATCTTCAGGCTGGACTGTGGTTTCACCATTTGAATTTCTTATCAGCCCAATATCTTCATTGTCTTGTTCCTGCCTCTCAGAAAGAATGTTAGTTTAAAAAAATAACATATACATTTTTTCTACACATATAGTTCTTTTATTGTATATCTTATAAGCTTTACTATGTGAAGAATATCCCAAGAATACTCCCTCATCACTTCTGGGATCATACTTACCTAGGGAGTCTTTGCCATTATTGTGCACAAAGCACTTGCATCTAAATGCCCTAAGATGGGATATATTTAGCTTTCTCCCTTTAAGTGACTCATAGGGAATCTTCATAACAAGAGGTCTAGCCATGCAACTATTTATGATGTAGCATGCAAAAATTCAGCAAACTTAGCATTTTTAAATTCAGTTCCATGATCAGACCTAATTGATGCAAGTTGATTACCTAGTTGTTTCTGAGTTTTTCTAACAAAAGAAGTAAACATGTCAAATGCTTCATCTTTAGATGTTAAAAACAATATCCAAGTAAACCTAGAGTAATCATCAACAAGCACCATCACATATCTTTTACCACCTCTGCTTAATGTTCTTATTGGACCACAGAGATCCATATGGACCAGTTCCATCGTTCTGGTGGTGCTTACCACTTTCTTGAATTTAAAAGAGGATCTTACCTTCTTCCCCCTTGCACAAGCCTCACAAACTTTGTCTTCCTTGAACTTGATGTTAGGGATCCATATCACCAGATCCTCGGAGACTAATTTGTTGAGTTGACTCAGACTTGCATGTCGAAGTATCTTGTGCCAAAGGAGGGGATCATTGTCCAACACACTTAAGCAAGTGAGTTCATTTTCTGAAAGTGTGGACAGATCTACAATGTAAATATTTGTTTACTCTTTTTCCATGCAAAACGATCTTGTCAGTGGTAAGATTTATCACAAAACATTTGGTAGAGGTGAATGCTACTAAGTTACCTCTATCACATAATTGTGATACACTGATTAGACTGTACTTTGAGCCATATATCAAGTAGACACTCTCAATAGAGTGAGAATCAATCTTACCTACCTTTCCGGCCCCAGTGATCTCACCTTTCTTCCCATTTCCAAAGGAGACATTACCTCATTTGAGGTCCTCAAGTGAAAGGAACTGGTTCTTGCTTCCTGTCATATGCTTTGAACAACCATTATCCATGTATCATATTTGGCTGCTCCCCTTCACTTGGACCCGCAAAAGAAAATCAGGGGTTAGTCTTAGGAACCCAAACTAGTTTGGGTTCCTTTCTCTAGGCAAAAGGGTGAATCAGATTCTTTTTAGCCCAATCTGGCAGCCTATTTTTCCCTTGAACAAATTCTTTATTCTTTTGACTAGCTTTTTCTTTTGCAATACATTCACTTTTATAGTGACCATTTTTACCACAGTGTGTGCAAATTATGTTCTCAGGAAGTGTGAGGTACTTGCTTTTTGGGATCCCACTTAGGTGCAAGGGTCCCGTAGCCAAGTCCTCTCTTATTGCTACTATGGTGTTCATGTAGCCATGAAAGTGCATCGGAGGACCTATTCCATTTACATGTTCTGTCTAGCTCGTGCTTAACCTTGCTTAGATCCTCCTTAAGGACTCTTATCTGCTCATCTCTTTTGTACAACTCGTCTTTTATTTTTCCTAGGTTTTCTTCTAATGTGAGTTGTGTGTGATCAGCTTTCTTTTTACATGTTCCTAATTTCAGTTTTAGATTTTTAGATCTTAGCTCTAGGACAGTGGTGTTAAGTTCATGAACCTGGTTCTTTAACTCAGCATTTTTACTATCACTTTCACTAGCCCTAAGTTCCAGATTTTTGCACTTAGCTTTCAAAATCACACACTCCTTAGACAGCTGTTCCTTTTCATTGTTTAGATCCTCAGATTCATCAATGAAATCCAGGAGTAACTCAGATAGCCTTTCTTTTGACAAAAATTTAATCTTCTCTTTGAGATGAATTATACTTACCTCTGATTCCTCATCGGATTCTCCAATTGCCATAAGTGCTTGTTCATCTCCATCTTCATCCTTTGAGTCCTCATCTGAGCTTTCTCCCCAAGCAGCAACCATAGCCTTTATTGATCCTTTGTTCTTCTTGGGTTGAACCTGTTCCTTCTTCCTGTTCCTTCGTTCAGCTCTTTCCTTCTTCCATTCAATTTCCCATTGAGGGCAGTTTTTGATGTGGTGATCGGTCTTCCCAAACTTGTAACACCCCTCATTGGTTTATTTTTTAGGAACCTTTGGTTTGCTGTAGCTTCCCCTTCTTGAAGGACCCTTTCCTCTCATTAGGTACTTCTTGAAGTCCTTTGTGATCATGGTCATTTCATCCTCCTCTAGATCAGCATCTTCAGTGATTCTGAATGCCAAGCTCCTTTCCTTCTTGGGTGCATCCATCTTCATGGTTTGCCTTCTAAGTTCATAGGCAGTGAGATTTCCAATTAGCTCATCCAACTTAAGAGTGGCAATGTTCTTTGATTCCTGAATAGCAGTGATTTTGCTTTCCCAAGAGACTGGAAGAACCCTTGTCAAAATTTTCTCAACTTTGTCTTCTTCAAGAATAACCCTTCCAAGAGATTTAAGTTCATTTATCAATGTGGTGAACCTTGTATACATCTCTTGGATGGTTTCCCCTTCCTTCATGGTGAAATTCTCATATTAAGAATACAGCAGTGTTCCTCTGGACCTCTTCACTTGAGGTGTTCCTTCATGAGCCACTTGCAAAGTGTCCCAGATTTCCTTAGCAGTGGTACAACTTTGAATTCTACTGTACTCCTCTGGACCAAGTCCACACACGAGCCATTTCTTGGCCTTTGCATTCTTTTCCCACTTCCTCAAGTCCTCAGCATTACAGTCAGCTCTTGTTTTTGGCACATCTACTCCTTCAGCATTCTTCTTCATGGTAGAAAGGGGACCATCAGTGACAATGTCCCATAGCTGATAGTATTCTCTGATGATGTGATCTCTCATCCTATTTTTCAAACAAGAGTAGTACTGCCCATTAAAGAGTGGAGTCCTATCAGTGGATTGCTCTTCCCAATTTCCAGGTGGTGCACTCATCTTGATCTGTTCCTAAGGGGTTAGCCTCTTCAAGGATAACCTGCTCTGATACCAATTAATGTTCTAAATGTCAATACCACACAAGAGGGGGAGTGATTTGTGTGGTACCCAATTTTCGCTTATCTGAACTATAGAAGGACCTGGTTCTTCTATGTGTTCCAACTACTACTGTTTGCGGAATAATAAACAAAGAAAATAAAGAACACGGAGATTTTTACGTGGAAAACACCTGGCTCAAAAGGTGAAAAAACCACGACCTACTCAGTAGTATTTGCCCAAACTTCCACTAAAATCACTTAGCCAAAACAGCATTTACAAAACTCTTGTAAACCTAAGGATTAACTCTAATCCCGTTGTGGCAACCAGCCTCTAACTGCTGCGACAACTTCAAGTTAACTCTAACTTGAATACTCAAATTACCTATTACAATTGCTTCTAGATAAAGCTGAAAGGTATAATATGAAAACACCTACTACAATTGAACTAGAAATAAAGAAAGACACATTAAACTCTTTATGGAGCTGGTTCTTCAATTTGGTTCATGTAGCTTCAGGTTTGCACACTTGAATCGCACACGAACTGCTTGCAAAAAGTCTTGCTATTTTGCTCCCAATTCACGTTTAACTTCTGCGTTTTTGTGCAACACACATAATGTGAGAACATCCTGCAATTTATAGAGTTAGTAGATGAAGAAATAACTAGAGTTCTGATGCAACTCTTCCTTAGTGGAAGAGTTCTAGTTGATTTTAACTTCTAACTCCTTCCCTATCTTGGATAGTGTTCTCTTTGAGTAAGGAGTCCTTCTCCTTATCAATTATGCAACCTTTTCGATCAGGAGATATTAAATAAACCAAGTTAAGCTTATCTCCTTCACGTGCATCCAACATGCTCGAATCTGCCCGTTTTTGTGAACCTGAGGGATGGACCTGGAGGATGGACCTGGTTCATGTCTAAGTTCCTTTGTCAGTTTCAAAACTAACCTTTACTTGGACCAACACAATTGATTTTGGAATCCAACCTCAATTTGAAGTCTAAATCCCCAAATTTTGAAATTCCTAAGTTCTACCCAAAAACACCCAATTCCACCATGAAAAACCCTATATTTTATGATGAAATCTTGTAAAAAGATGAAATAGATTGAAAGAAATAAGTTAGGAATCATTTACCTATGATTCTTTGGAAAATCACCTCTTGAAGTTTAGGGTTTGCAAATTTGAGAAATGAATCAAAAATCCCGTCTAAGTTATGTTTGAATAGCTGCAGATGTCGCATTTGCGACCCGAACTTCGCAAATGCGAAGAACCATCGCAAATGCGAAGTTCCCCACACCTCTGTTGCCTTCAAAATTGCGAGGGTAATGATCGCAATTGCGATCAGGGACCTCCGCAAATGCGACAAGAAGATCGCATTTGCGATCACACCCCTTCCCAGACTCTCTTCGCAATTGCGAAGATATGTTCGCATTTGCGAACCATGCTGGCCCAGGCCTTCTTCGCAATTGCGACGAAGACCTCACAATTGCCATGCCTGTTTTGCTCGCAATTGTGAAGCCTGATCTTTCAATTGCGAGATCAGAGCCTGCAACATATACCAGTTACACCAGTAGTTCTCTAAGTTCCAAAATCACTCTGTAGCCTATCCAAAACTCACCCGAGCCCTCGGGGCTCCAAAGCAAACATGCACACAAGTCTTAAAATATCATACGAACTTGCTCGCGCGATCAAATCGCCGAAATAACATCTAGAACTATGAATTCAACACCAAAACACATGAAATTTTCAAGATAGTTTCAAACTTCCTATTTTCTCAACCAATGGTCCGAATCACGTCATATCACTTTCGTTTTTCACCAAATTTCACATATAAGGTTTAAATATTATAACGGACTTGTATCGGTCTCCGAAACCAAAATACGGGCCTGATACCAACAAGGTCAAATCATTTAAATTATTGCATTTTCAGTCTTATGAATTTTCTTCAAAAATTCATTTCTCAGGCTAGGGACCTCGGAATTCGTTTCCGGGCATACCCCCAGGTCCGATATTTTACTATGGACCCTCCAGGACCATCGGAATACGGGTCCGGGTCCGTATACCTAAAATGTTGACCGAAGTCAACTAAAATCATCTTTTTAAGCCAAAAATCGTCTTTTCTTAAGTTTTTCACATAAGGGCTTTCCGGATACATGCCCGGACTGCACACGTAAATCGAGGAGAGATAAAATGAGGTTTTCAAGGCCTCAGAACATGGAATCGGATTCTAAAACAAAAGATGACCCTTTGGGTCATCACACTTTCATATAAGGAATATCTTTAGATGTGAACTTCTGAACCTGCCGGTCTAGAATAGCCATCGGCTCTTCCTCATAGGTAAAATTCTCATCGAACTGCACCGTGATGAAGTCTAAAACATGTGAACTATCTTCATGGTACATCTTGGTACATCTTAAGTATGGAGACGTGAAATACCGGATGTAACCCTGCTAAGCTAAGAGGCAATGCAAGCTATAAGAAACCACCCCGACTCCCTCCAAGATCTCAAACGGGCAAATAATTATTGATACTATTACCTCGCCGAGGTTATTAATGATACTTGTTGAGTACATAGGGTCGCTCGTACTTATACTACACTTTTGCACCTTGCAAGCAGATTCTGGAGCTGAGATGATGTGGATAACGAGAGCTGGCATCGAAGATGTAACTATTTTCCGGATATAGCTCCCACCTATCTTGGTAGGTTTAGATTCAAATTTTTCTTATGTACAGATGTTGTATTTATATTCATACCAATGTAAATCAAAGTCTTAGCGGCTCATGACTTGTACAACTAATACTTGAGTTATTGTATGGAATTCTAGTTATTTCACTTATTGATTTCTTGTTAATGTCATTAAAATTATGTAACTGTTATTTGGCTTACCTAGCGGGTTGGGTTAGGTGCCATCACGACTAGGTGGATATTGAGTCGTGACAGCTATTAAAATTAATGTAGTTAGGTGGAATTGAACTCTGAACCTCTTCTAACTTGATAATCAACAAAACCAATGGTCTACGACTACTCTTGTCTAGAAACGTGATAAATAATGTAATTTATTCCCCGCTCTTTTAAAAATATCGACACCGCTTACTAAAGATCCAGCGTACGCCCCTGACAACCACCTAACATAATTGCATGTTTGTTAATCATCAAAGTCTTAATTTCAAATATTTTAACTTGTTAAGTTCACTTTTGCAAATAATTATTTGTATTTACATTTTAAATGACCTAGTAAACTTTTAATGTTATGTATCTGACAAGCAGTTGTGGAAGCCAATCCAAAACTATAACGTCGCTATCGGTTCCCACGGGGTTTGGCAAAGTAGTGCAAAAAATAGTCATATTTTTGTTAAATTCTCCTTAAATATCATTGTCAGCATCGCCGTTCCTGTCTCTGTCTTAGAGAAATTATTACAGCATGCAAACAATAAGACATAACTGTTTACCCGTAAAATGGTGTAATTGAATTTGTACGTGGTTTCTAGACAAGTGAACTAATTTGATCCTGAAATAATAGAATACTTGAAGAATTATACAATACTTAACCTCAAAATGTAAATAAAATGGCAGAAATGATAGTTCCGGGAATAAAGTTTTTCGGGCACAGCAATGATGAGATCAAAAGCAAGAAAGTAAAATTGTATTAAGCTTTGTATAGAATGTAGTGTAAGTTAGCCAGAAAATTCATGTCCCTTACAATGATAACTGAGCTCACTATTTATAGGTGTGTCTAGGGAAGGAGGCCCTAAGATCGTGCACGCCTTTAATGTCAATTATCAGGGTTATTGATAAAGATGTAATGGTGAACATAAATACAAAATTCTCTGTAACGCGCCGTCATTCTTAATGCTGTAGAATATTCTTTATTAAATGCTACCGGGCACAGAGCATTTAATAAACCTTTATGAACATTATCCCATCAAGTGACAAGCAGAATAACTGCGTTCGGTCTTCGACCATCCGCATCTTGGATTTCACGTGTCTTTCCTTTAGATGACCACGTGTCATATCATATTTTACCCTATACAGATAGTCCCCCTGCTTTCCGTTGACATATTTTTTGGTCACCGGAAAGTTGGTAGAAACACTCTTTTGGCGGGAATTACTATAACTCCCTCTGTAGCCTTCTGACGGTTGATTAGACTCACTTCTCTCCGCAATTAACGCCCCGCACATGTGTCATCCCACGATTCGGCATAGCTTTTTCCTATTATCGAGGTAATCATGGCCATGAATTTAGCTGCCAAAATTTTACTTATACGCATCATCCTTCTCCTATGCACTTCATAATTTCTCGAGCTTCTAACTTGAATCTTTGTTCTCCACTTTTTCTCTAATTCTCTTCAAACAAAAACTCTTTTCCTTCTTCTATTCAATGGCTTCTTCTTCAAAAGGCGCAAGTTCTTCAAAGAGCAAGAACAAAGTCGAACACTCGAGCTATCATGGGTTAGATATTATTGATCTTGATCTATCGGAGCGAGTGACCCTTCCCAAGGAGGGTTTTACATATTTTTATACGTATCCCTTTACTTTGGGTGCGTTTTCTTTTAGTGGAGAGCTAGATTACGTGATTGCGGAGTTTTGCCTCCACTACCAAATATGTTTGGCACAAGTAAGTCCTTCTTTGTAGAGGATTGTTTCCTACCTTTGGCGCTTGTTCCAGGAGACCGGAGAAGAGCTAACATTAACTCATATGATAAATCTCTACTCCCCCAAGATTTTTCGTATGGGAATGATAAACCTCTACAAGCGTGGCTACCATGCTCTGTTGACCAGCATGGATGAAGATAATGATCGTGGGTGGACCGAACGGTTCATTGCAATTGCCACCGATAAATTCATTCCGACAACGGCTTCATCCTTTATGGTCGCTTGGAACCGCACTCGTAAGATTTTTCAATTAATATTTCCTATTACTAAATATTCTTTTGTGGCCGTATTGACTCTTCATCCCGTCATATCTTTCAGCAACTCGATGGGTACCACCAGTGGTAGAAGGATTGGACCCATGGGTCCAGAAGATCTTGGATGTTACAATGCCCGAAACTTGTTTGTGGAAAGTATTGGCCCTTAAATATGGGTGGAAGGCCAAAAATCATGGTAATTTAGACTTACCTTGCTTCTATTTTTAATGTGAAGAACTTGGTTGAACGCTTCTGACTTGTTCATGAAATTAGGTCTACCCGTGGGCTCTGTTGCTGTCCCCGAGGAGGACGTTTTATCTGATCCTGCTGATGTGGCAAGGTTGCTTCAGGAAGCGCTTACTCAAGTAGGTGTCTCCGGACCTGCTTCGGGCACATGTTTTTTATTACGGAGTCCCCGGAACAAGCAACCAAAAAGAAGACATTCTTCTGTGGCCGGAGAAAATAATAAGAGGGCGAAGACTACTGCCCCTGTGTCATCTCCGGAAGTTGGGATCACTAGCCCTCCTCCCGGGCCGGTCATTAACACCGCGATGATCGACGATGATGGAGAAGCCAGTGATGATGGGGCTTCTCTACACAGAAGGCGACGTTCATCATCGACTCCATAGAATGCTCAATCGTTGGGTAATTACACCAACTGAGGACGATACCTCGGCACTTTGGGGGGAATTTGATTTAGTGGAAAATGCTAATTCCTATTTTCGGGCCCAATTGTTGTGCCCAGTATCGCAGGGCTAAGTACTGAGTCCATGCTGTCTTTGGTTGGCAAGCATCTAATAACCAACACTGCATTTGATGCAGCTGCTTCTTACTCTTCAACTCCATCAGCTTCATTTCCATCTTCACCAACACCAACATTTGCTACATCATTTCCAACTTTATCCACTCTCCCACCAGCAATTGCTACATCATCTCCACCGGCCGCATCTAATCACGGAGGAGATGTTCCTCCTCCCTGGTCCCCAGTTCATGGGAATCTGGGGCAAAATTATGCTGCTCCTTTTGAAGATCCCCATCGGAGGAGGAATATTACCCTTTCGGTCTCTACCAGGTGCAACCTGCTTTCCCAGCCGATGGAGCTTGCTAATTATCTGAAGCCTTTGGCTTCAGAGAAAGATTGGGAATAGGTTCGGGAGAGTGCCTGTTCAATAATGCCATGCATAATGCCGCAGCGGTACGCTCCTTTCTTCCTTTTTTATTTCTTCTATTTTTATGCGAACGTACTCTGATTTTCATCTTTCTTGTTTTGTAGGCCAATTTTATTGCTTCCAAGGGCCTTCAGCGGTTGATTCGTGATAAGGAAGAACTCACCTCCGCTCGGGGTTAGCTTTTGGCAGAAGAGGAGCAAAGTGCTGCTCGCCTCCCGGAATTGGAAGCTAAGGCTGCTCGGGTTGTTGCATTGGAGGCTTGTTTGCAGCAAAGTGAACAAGAGATAATAACCCTTGGCCAAGAAATTGTCTCCTTGAGGGTTAGATTTGACGAAGCCATGGCCAAGTGGGGTGAAGTCCATGACGTTGTTCTTGCTGCAACCGAGTGCGAGGCTGCCACTGCTGAAAAAGTGACTTAGAAGTAGCCTTGAACTCCAAAATCAAAGAGCTTGCTGCTGCGGGGGCAAAACATGCCCAGCTGGAAGAGAAGTACAAGAAACTATCGAGCATAAGAGGCATTATAGTTCAATTGTTCGCGACCTTGATGTTAGCCTTAGATTTATTAGGTCCGCCCGGGAAATCCTTTCCGTCGAGGTAGCTCAACTCAAAGAAAAACTCAAGCACTGAGCGGCTTCTCTCATTGTGAAGAAAACTTACGCTATGTATAGTATGAGGAGAAAGACCTTGGAAGAGGCCAAAGCCGGTATCATTGATTTTGATACCAAAATTGCTAAGGCCAGAGCTTGCGTTGGCTGCTAAAAATGGACTCCCGGCATAGTCTGATGCTCCTGGTTCTTCTGGTTCCGATTCTGAGTTTTTGGGAACTGAAGAGGAATCGAAAGGCGACGATGCTGAAGACCAAACTGGGGAAAATGTCGAGCCATCGGTGGATCCACCTACTTCTCCCGGGGGCACGGACACTTGTCTTCCTCTTAGTTCCGGAGATACTGCAGTTTAGCTTTTCTTTTCTTTTTCCCATTCTTGTACTTTTTCCGTTTTGGAACGTTCTTGTAAATAAAGACATATTTTTGCTCAAGTATTGTTTGAGTCTTATTTTCGTTTGAATATCCATGCAAGTCTTTAACCTTTGCACTTGCTTAAAAATTCTACGCACGTTTTTTCTGTTTGCGCTTTGCTATGTGTAGTCTCGGATGCTTTTTCTTCGAAGCATTTTGGTTCCGAGTATTATACCTTTTACGTGAGGGTTTCTATAATTAATTGCGCAAGTTTACTTTTTGTGTCCTTTAGTGTACGTCTTCGGGTGCATTTTCCCGAAGGAATTTTGATTCCGGGCATAAATTCTTCTGAAACCAACCCTTTAACGTGGGGAGTTTTCATAAGAGAGGGCCCTCTTATGTTTACAGTGCTCTTGAAGAGAACGTCTCATGTTCATTACGGCACTAGCATTTGAAGTACTTGTTTAACTTTCAAATAAAAAGGTTAGTTCTTCTTTCAGACCAGAAACAAGATAAAAACAAAAAGGATTTCATTTCATTTAATTCCTTCTATTTTCAAAAGCATACAAGCATTTGCTATGCTAAAAGAAATTGTCATTACTTGTGGCTATCTTGTACAACTTGTTCCTACTAGCTGGCTGCACAGTCCCCGGTTTGACACATTTATGTTTCCGAATTTTCATTCCTCGATCAATGTGGCAGTTATTGATATTGTAACCTCATATCATCCCCCCCCCCCAGTGTTTGAATGCATAGAATGCGAATTGGAACACTGGAAGTCTTGTACCTTCAAAGGTTCCACCAAGGAATTGCCAGATAATCCTTAACTCGGTAACACACCTTACTTTCCCTCAGGAATCCATGCTATCGAGCAAAAGATTATCTAACAATCCTTTAGTGGTTTGTGCTCGTGAACGGTCGGGTAACCTTTTCTCAATAGCAATCTTAACTTCCCAGTAAGAATTTGCTATAGAGCCAAAGACTATCTAACCATCCCCGAGTGGAAACTTGTTTGTTTTCCTTGCTATTAAAGGTCTTACTACTGCTATCTTTGTAGTATACTTTCTATCACTGCCTCATTAAAAACCTTTCCAGAAAAACTCAATTGGGACAAAAACTGAACGAAGGGAAAAAGAGCGCAGCACATACTTTCCGTTTGGATAATGTTCGTCAGCAATAATATCTTTAGAGGTGTGCCACGTTCCAGTTGCTGGGCAACTTGTCTCCACTTTGGTTCTCCAACTTGTATGAACCTTTTCCAGTGATAGCTGAAATCCGGTAGGGACCCTCCCACGTCGGTCCCAGCTTCCCCGCGTTGAGTTCCCGGGTATTTTGAGTTACTTTCTTTAGAACAAAATCTCCTACTTTGAAATAATGGAGGTTGGCTCTTTGATTGTAATACCGCTCCATTCTCTACTTTTGAGCTGCCATTTTTACACGCGCCATGTCCCTGCATCCCTCAAGTAGCTCCAAGTTGATCAACATTGCTTCATTGTTCGATTCTTCATTTGCCTGGAAATATCTCAAAGTGGGTTCCCCTACTTCTTCCGAGATTAGATCTTCTGCACCATACACAAGAGAAAAACGAGTTTCTCCCGTGCTCGATTTGATTGTTGTTCGGTAGGCCCATAGAACTCCGACAATTCTTCGGGCCATTTGCCTTTTGTCGCTTCCAACCTTTTCTTGAGGTTTTGAATAACTACTTTGTTCGTTGATTCCGCTTGACCATTTGCGCTCGGATGGTAAGGTGAATATGTGATCCTTTTTATCTTCTAATCTTCGAGGAACTTTGTAACTTTTGCACCGATAAACTACGACCCATTATCACATGATATCTCTTTTGGTATTCCGAACCTGCAAATTATATTTTCCCACAAGAAATCGACCACTTTGCATTCACCGATCTTTTGATAAGGACCTGCTTTCGCCTATTTAGAAAAATAGTCAGTCAAAATTAAAGGAAATCTTACCTTTCTGGGAGCCGGTGGTAACGGCCCGACGATGTCCATCCCCCATTTCATGAACGGCCACGGGGACAGAACCGAATGTAAGGTTTCTGCCGTTTGATGCATTAGTGGTGCATAACGCTGGAAATTATCACATTTTCATACGAAGTCTTTGGCGTCATGTTCCATGCGGGGCTAGTAATATCCTGCCCGTAACAACTTCAGCACCAAGGAATCTGCGCCCGAGTGGTTGCCGCATATCCCTTCATGGACCTCTCTCATGAAATAGTTAGCTTCGAATGCCCCTAAGCACCGGACCAGCGGGCCTTGGGAAGATTTTCTATACAAATGGCCTCTCTTGAAGCTGTGTCGTGCAGCTTTGGCGCGTAACGTCCGTGATGCTTTGGGGTCTTCGGGCAACTTCCCGTGCTCGAGATAGTCGATTATTTCATTTATCCAGTCCTAGACCAAACTAGTCGAATTTATCTCGTAGAAACCATATGTATCCAGAACTGAGTTTGTCAATTGTACTACCGCCCCGGACTCTGTTCTCTTTATTTCTGTTGATGATCCTAAGTTTGCCAACGCATCTGCTTCTGTGTTATCCTCCCTTGGGATATGAGTAATTGACCACTCCTGGAATCACGCCAACATAGCTTGGACCTTTATCACATATTGTTGCATGTGGTATTCTTTAGTGTCAAAGATCCCGTAGACCCGATTTACCACCAGCTGTGAATCACATTTGATTTCGATGAACTCAGAGTCAAGTCCTCGAGCCAATTCAAGTCATGCAATCAAAGCTTCATACTTTGGTTCATTGTTAGTTAAAGGGATAGTTTATCACACCCCAACCTTGGGGAGCGCGACCGGCGCTCAACCTAGTGGACCCGGTCAAGCAAGCCTGTTAGACACTTTCTACCCGACTCACTTGTGATCAAGTGAGGGCATGTTTTCATTAATTAGACAATGGGAATATCGTATATATATTACTAAATCATTTCATTAGTTACGTCATTATTAAGTTTCAAAATACCCACATCCTTATGATTGAGTGGAACAAAAGTCTACAACACAACATAATTCGTTGACCTTTCTAACACCCATATACAACCCACATAATGTCTACGGAGCCTCTAAAGATACAAAAGAGAGTTATGATAATGCCGGCAACAACGCCCCGGTTATACCTCAAATGTGGTAAAAATATGAACAAAAGATACAGTACATGACCCTGGAATGATATGGGGCCCACCGAGTCTGCTGGGAAGAGGATGCACCACTAACTGCGATCAACATTGTCTGCAATGGAACCACCTGCATCCATTTAAAGGTGCAGCGTTCCCAGCAAAAGGGACGTTTGTACTGTCGAATAGTACTAGTATGTAAAGCTAAAACACCATCCCAATAGAACAAACAATAATACAAAGGGGAAGACAATCATGAGTTCAGTAAGAGCTTCAAACAATACAAAACATCAAGTAAGGATCACATAAGTTCTCAAGTCAATTTCCATCTTATTAGGTTGGATGATCTTTGGTGCCGATATGCCACAATCCACAATACCACCGTGTTCTTACACGGAGTCCGATCTCGACCCGATCGGCTAGGTCATCTCATTTGAGACATCAACCATATCCACAATTTCAGCTACCATTTCCAGCACAATCACCACCATGTGTACGGCATGGCATCCGATCACGGCCCGATCGGCTAGGCCATCTCAATTTAGACATCATCCTTTCAATCAATCATCTCACTTCATGTTTCTTTCCCATCTTTTCAATACATTGGCACAAGTGGCCTCATTTACAAAGTCATTCTTGGCATTTGGCTAAATTTCACAATTTTAGTTTCCCTTTTTACATTCAACATTATTATCATCATCAACAACACTAAGGCCTATCATTTAAGACATTAGTACACATATGAGCAATTTGGGAATCCTAAGCACATAGAGGTTTTTCATACACTTTGGTATAACAATCATTATTCGAATTGACTTGAAGTCCTGACATTTTAACACATATTCCATATTCTGAACACATTCTCAATTGGTAAGATAACACGATGAAGCATCAAGTCACTTGGATTACACATGGAACATATATCTTACAACACAAACATATTCGGAATAGCAAACACTATAATGATCAATGGTGGACTTACACCAATTACGTGAACATCGTGGGATTCCATTCTAAGAAGAAGGGTTTTAGCCATACATACCTCAATTGAGCTTCCTTAAATTCTACTATATTTCAGAACTCTTAGCAACTTCAATCTATTTTAGTAATATAATAAGTTGAACCAAAAGTTAGAAAGTTGATCATGATTCTAGCTTATTTGAGCACATTACCAAACACTAGGTGTGCATTATGTTTTTAAGACCCCTTTTGTGAAGATTCCATCATCCCACTTCCCATTCTTTACTATTGTTAGCTCACAATCCTCCTACACTCTTTTATCACATATGCGTGCAAGATAAACAACTCCCTTACCCAAGGATGGTCCTGCTAATTACCCATTGTTAGAAGAATTTCGAAATCAAGAGCTAGGGCATAGGTTCTTACCTTTAAGGTGAAGACTTAGTGAATTTCCTTGTTAATATTCAATAATTTTGAGTAAGAATTGATGGGTAATTTGATGAAGATCACTTTCTCACTCTAGGGCTCTTTCTCTCACTCTAAAGTATCAAGTTTTGCTCAAAAACGACCCCTTTACATCTATTTTAACGAAGTAGGGTCAGGTTTTGAAACCCAAAAATGAATCTCTGGAACAGGTTCTGCGATCGCATAATGCTTCTGCGGTCCGTAAAATGGGCCGCATAATTGGCCCTCCGGAACTAATATTTCTGCTTCAATCTGCGAGCCCTCCGGAACTAATGCGCTGCAAAACTACCATCTGAAAAATCTCAAGGTTAGATATATGATCAGAGTGCGGCCCGCAAAGTGGTTCTGCGATAGCATATTGAGCCGAAAAAATGACATCAAAAATGGTCAAAAAGACTGCCTCAGTCTGCGGCTATTTTGGGGCCCACAGAGTGATTATGAGGCTGCATATTGAGCCGCAGAAACACACACTTCCGCAAAACATTCTTCTTTAACTATTTAGTGTATAGTCCAACCCAAAAAGGTCCGAGCCGCTGCGAGCAAGCTCGCCGCGAGGAATTTCTAATATTCTTAACCCATAAGCCTAACTCAGCACCACGAAATCTTGGGTTTTAGGCAAAATTTTATGGGGCCTTATAGGATCGTTCTGATGGCTTGCCTCAAAGTTTCTCCTGAAGGTGTGATTAAGACTATTCCAAGCCCGTACCCTTTTACGTTGGAAGCCCCATCCGTAAATAAGGTTCAAACTCCCGATGTCGATTCCGACACCGTTGCTACCTCCTTGGTTGCTAGAGGCAGCAGTCCCGAACTGAAATCGGCCACGAAATCAACCAAGACTTGTGACTTAATTGTACTCCTTGGTTTGTATTCAATGTCGAACTCACTTATTTCGACGGCCCATTTGGCCAATCTACCCGAGAGCTCAGGCTTATGGAGGATATTTCGCAAAGGAAAAGTAGTCACTACGGCTATCGGGTGGCATTGGAAGCAGGGCCTCAGCATCCGAGCGGCAACTACGAGAGCTAACGCTAGTTTTTCCAAATGTGGGTAGCTAGTTACTACTCCTTGTTAAAAAATTTCTAACATAATAAATGGGAGATTGCGTACCTTCGTCCTCACGGACCAAAACCGCACTTACTGCAACTTTCAAGACCGCGGGATAGACCAACAATGTTTTGCCTTCTTTTAGTTTTGAGAGAAATGGAGGGCTTGATAACTACCTCTTCAAATCCCTCAAAGCTTGCTGGCACTCTGGTGTTCATTAGAAATCATGTTTTTTTTAGTAATGCGAAGAAACGATGACATTTTTTTGGCGATCGGGAAATAAACCTGCTCAAAGCTGCCAACCTTCTCGTGAGCCTTTGGACTTCTTTTACGTTTGACAGATGATCCGGGATGTCTTCTATGGCCTTGATTTTATCGGGTTTACCTCAATTCCTCTTTGTGAGACTAGAAATCCCAGAAACTTACATAACTTACCCCGAACGCGCACTTCTCGGGATTAAGTTTCATATTATGCCTCCTCAGGATGTCAAAAGTTTCTTGCAGATGTTTAAGGTGGTCACCTGCATCTAAATACTTAACGAGCATATCGTATATATAAACTTCCATACTCTTTCCTATTTGTTTTTCAAACATCCTGTTCACGAGCCGTTGATAAGTGGCTCCGATGTTTTTCAACCCGAATGGCATCACGTTGTAACAATATGTGCCAACATTTGTTATAAACGAAGTCTTTTCCTGATCTTTCGGGTTCATCTTGATTTGGTTGTACCCGGAATAAGCATCAAGGAAACTCAGTGTCCGTCCGTGGCATCAATAATTTTATCGATATTTGGCAGTGGGAACGAGTCTTCCGGATTGAGCCGACAATAAGTAGATGGGTTACCTCTTCTTTGACGAATTTGTTTCTGACTTCGGAAATAGGGTGCTTCTTTTGTCTTACCGGAGGTATGTTCGAATCCAAGCTTAAATGTGCACGGTTACCTCCCTCGGTATACCTGTCATATCCTCGTGCGGCCATGCCAAACAATCGGCATTGAATTTAAGAAATTCGATAAAAGCAAACCTATGATCCAGGTGCAGTACCGTCCCTAAATGGAATTTCCTTTCTGAGAATTCTTCGAACAATGCAACTTGCTCCAATTCTTCCTCCGTGGACTTTGTTGCATCCGTCTCTTCTGGAACTTAGTAAAATCTCGGTACCTGATAATGTTCCGACGGCTCTGTCTCCGGGCTCACTTCTTCTAGTTCGAGAGTAGGTGTCGTCTCCTGTAATTGCTACACCGCGTGTCCCTTTCCTTTGTTAATAGAAACTGAAATCGCATTCGTCCCCCTTGCTGCTGGTTGATCACCCCTTATCTGCTTTTCAGCAATTGGTGATATGTTGAGGGTACAACTTTTATCTCGTGTAGCCATGGACTTCCCGGGATGATATTGTATTCCATGTCACCATCTACTACTTCAAAGAGTGCTTTTTGCATTACTCCTTCAGTGTTCGTGAGCAGGAAAATCTCTCGCGGGTCGTTACGCTTGCGAGGTTGAAACCAGCGAGGAGCTTTGTGGCCCGAATAATGCTTCCAGTGAGTTTAGCTTGCTCCAATACTCTTCATTGTATGATATTAGCCGAACTTCCTGGATCCACTAGAACACGTTTAATTTTAAAATCTAACACATTTAAAGAAATTACCAGTTCATCATTGTGCGGTAGCAGCAATCCATTTGCGTCTTCCTCCGTGAAAGTGATATCATCTTCCCGGAGCCTTTTACTATGAGTTATTGATACTTTCTCCTTCTTTGTTGCCGAAAAGGTGACCCCATTAATCTCATTCCCTCCAAGATCATATTGATCGTTTGGCGTGGGGGTTCTTCTCCTACTTTCGAGGGTCCTGCATTGTCTCTGTTAGGACCATATTGTTCTTAGCTCGATCACTTAAGAATTCTCTGAGGTGACCATTCTTAAATAGTGTTGCCACTTCTTCCCGGAGGTGTCGGCAGTCCCCTGTCCGGTGGCCATTCATCCTATAGTATTCACACCATAAGTTAGGAGCCCTCTAACTAGAATCGGATCTCATTGGTCTCGGGAACTGTGCCTCTTTGATATTTCTCATGGTCGACACCAATTCCATTATACTGACGTTGAAGTTGTAATCCGATAACTTGGGGTAAGAAAGATCCCGAGACCCCGACGTTTCCTAATCCTGTAGCGACCTATTGTTCCGCCCACGATCAGTCCTTTTGTCAATGGTGAACCTGTCTACTGTCCGGGAGCCTCTGCCACGGCCGTTGGTCCGTTCGCATGGCAAAAACTGGCCCCTCGAAGTCCGTCTGTCCGTGTCGTAGTCATCTTTTGATTTTTCTTTACTCTTCTCCCGTCCTTTGGTCGACGATTGAAAGCCAACTTGATCATCTTCGATTCTTATCTTTGACTCGTACCGGTTGTGGACATCTTCCCAATTCGTTGCTTGAAACTCAAGCAGGCTTTCCTTCAGTTTCCGGGAAGCGTCTAAACTTTTCAAATTCAGTCCCTTAGTGAATGCTTCAGCCACCCATTCATCCGGGACAGCCGGGAGCAACATTCTTTCCTTTTGGAATCGGGTGAAGCATTCTCGTAATAACTCGGACTCTCCCTGCACAATCCTGAATATATCGGCCTTCCGGGCTTGTACTTTTTTTCTGGCCCGGGCATGGGCTTTGATGAAAGAGCCGGCAAGCATCTCAAAGGAATCTATGAAATGCTTGGGTAATAATGAATACCACGTCAGATCTCCCCTCATGAAAGTTTCTCCAAATTTGTTTAACAACACAGATTTAATTTCATGAGGAGCTAGATCATTTCCTTTTACCGTCGTTTGTAGGTGGTAATATGCTCCTGAGGGTCTGAAGTTACATTATACTTTGGCACTTCGGGCATTTAAACCGCTTCCGGATTAATTCTAGTGCAGCGCTCGCTTGTACGGCAATTGAGTGTACTTCTTGGAGTCCGGGCCCTTCAGTACTTGTGGCGCATCCGGAATTTGGTCCAAGCGGGAGTTTACTTCCCTCATAAACGGTAGAAGTTCGTTCTTGAAAGGATCGTTCCCGTTATTGAGACCAGATCCGCTCCCCCCAGCCCCGTCGGAGCCAACTTCACCCCTGGGAGTGTTGATGTCGATCCTCTGCGTTGTTTGATTTTGTGGCAACACCGAGAGCAACTGGATCTCATCTATTCGCATTATTTGAAGCCCCCGACAGCGCCTGATTCAACTCCGTCATAACCTTGTCATGCCGCGTGAGATGGCCTAGAATGATCATCTGTTGCTCTTGCAAGACCCTTACCGCGTCAGCGGCGTGCTCCTCATCAGCATCATCGGGATTGCCTCAAACCTGTCGAGGATACTGCCTGTCATGCACCGATGTGGCATCATTCCCCTCATTATGCGTGCGTGATGGAGTTTGGAGGGTCTTGGGATCATTTCTTGCCATTGGCGGAGTTTGCTTATAACAACAGTTATCAGTCCAGCATTCAGATGGCGTCGTATGAGGCTTTATATGGCAGGAGGTGTAGATCTCCAGTGGGTTGGTTTAAGCCGGGTGAGGCCAGGCTATAGGGTACAGAGATGGTTCAGGATGCATTGGAGAAGGTCAAGGTGATTCAGGACAGACTCCGTACGGCCCAGTCTAGACAGAAGAGTTACGCGGACAGGAAGGTTCGTGACGTTTCATATATGGTTGGTAAGCGGGTTCTGCTTCGGGTCTCGCCTATCAAGGGCGTCATGAGGTTTGGAAAGAAAGGGAAGCTGAGTTCGAGGTTTATTGGCCCTTTTGAGATCTTAAGGCGAATTGGGGAGGTTGTCTATGAGCTTGCCTTACCTCCTAGCTTGGCTGGAGTTCATCCAGTATTTCATGTTTCGATGCTCTGGAGGTATCACGGTGATCCGTCGCACTGTTGGATTTCAGTTCAGTCCAGTTGGACAAGGATCTATCCTATGTTGAGGAGCCAGTGGCTATTTTGGACAGGCAGATCAGGAAGTTGAGGTCAAAGAACATAGCTTCAGTGAAGGTTCAGTGGCGGGGTCAGCCGGCCGAGGAGGCGACTTGGGAGACCGAGCAGGATATGCGCAGCCAGTACCCTCATCTTTTCACTTCTTCAGGTATGTTCTCTATGCTCGTTCGAGGACGAAGGAATGTTTAAGTGTAGGAGGATGTAACGACCCGGCCGGTCATTTTTGGAATTTACGTCCCGATCCCCCATTAACTGCTTCCCCTAAGTTCATTTCTGCTATTTTGGTTTGCCGGTACATTCGGTGTTGGGATTCGGAGTGTTTTGGGACACTTAGTCCCTAAATGAGAGCTTAAGAATTGAAAAATGGTCCGTAATTGGAACAGTGTGAAGAAGACCTCGGAATGGAAATCCGATGGTTCCGTTAGCTCCGTTAGGTGATTTCGGGGTTGGGAGCGTGTTCGGAATGTATTTTGGAGGCTCGTAGCTCATTTAGGCTTGAAATGCCGAAGTTTGAATTTTTGAAGTTTCCGGTCCGATAGTGAGTTTTCGATCCGAGGGTCGGATTGGAATTCTGGAAGTTACACTAGCTCCGTCATGTCATTTGGGATGTGTGTGCAAAATTTCAGGTCATTCGGGCGAGGTTTGGTTTGGTTTTTGATCGAAAGTGTGTTTTGTTGGAATTTGAAGTTCTTAGGCTTGAATCTTTGATTAATTCGTGTTTCCGGCGTTGTTTTAGGTGGTGTAAGGATTGGTACAAGTTTGAATGATGTTATGGGATATGTCCGTAGGCTTGGTTGAGGTCCCGGGGGCCTCGGGTGTGTTTCGGATGCTCATCCGAGCAATTTGAAGTTTGGAAATGTTGCAGAAAGTTGCAGGTCTGAATTCCTTCTTCGCGTTCGCGAAGAAGGCACCGCGTTCGCGTAGTAGTAGCCATCCTCTCATCGCGTTCGCGTAGTGTAAGTCTGGAGAGGGGGGCCCGTTCCTCTTCGCGTTCGCATAAGATCACCCGCGTCCGCGTAGCTTCACTATTTCCTCCATCGCGTTCGCCTAAGCCTTGTCGCGTTCGCGTAGTTCTTGATCCCCTGGCCTTCACGTTCGCGCTCCTCCCTTCGCGATCGCGAAGGGCATTTTTGGGCCCTGATATTTTCCTTCTTGGCGAATGCGTGCTTCCTATCGCGTTCGCGATGCTTTAGACTCCTGAACAGTACTTAACATTTCAAAAACGAGGTTTTGCCATTTTTATCAAAACTCAAGGTTTGGAGCTCGGATTTGGGAACAATTTCAAGGGTTTTTCAAGGGCAATCACCGGGTAATGATTCTCTACTCTCCTATGACTAAAACCCATTAATCTAATCGCAAATTCACCCTTTAATTTCGTGTTTTTGAATGGGAAGTGGGTAAACTTTTTAGACCTAACTATGGGGTTTTGAGGGGTCATTTGACCTCCGATTTGGGAGATTTTTATATGGTTAGACTCGTGAGAGTACGAGGGTTCTGAAAACGTAAAAATTATTCGATTCCGAGACGATGGCTGGAGGGGCATTTTGGTCATTTTACCTATTTTCGCGCCCTAGCTCTAAATTTAATAGTGGAATCAGTTGTTTGCAATATTATTTACGATATGTAATTAAATTGAATAGATTTGGGCCATTTGGAGTCGGATACTCGTGGCAAAGGCGTGGTTTCTATTGATATTGAGCCGGTTCGAGGTAAGTGGCTTGTCTAACCTTGTGTGGGGGACCTTTCCCCTTAGGATTTGTTATTTGTTGATTTGAATGCCTTGTACGCGAGGTGACGTTCGTGTACTTGAGCCAATTGTTGGAAAACTCGGTTTTTATTGAGATTGAGTTCCTTCCCTATTTGCTTTATTCTACTTGAAATTATAACTTGTGCTAGATTAGGAAAGCATGTTTAGTTGATTTAACTTGCCTAATTGCTTAAGCTGCCTTAACTGTACTACGTGAAGCATGCTAGGTCAGTACTATCTGTTGCTTGTCTTTATTGTACTTCGTTTCCGCGTACCTTCTGATTGTGATTGCGCATTTACATTGGGACTACGGATGTGGGATTCCAGTAGCTCCCCCCCCCCCCCTTCGTTTGTTTACTTTGGGACTACGGGTTCGATTCCCGGTAGATCCCCCTGCACTTTTACTTTGGGACTGCGGGTTAAATTCCCGATAGATCCCCCTGCACATTGATAGTTGGACTATGGGACGATATCCCGGGAGATCCTTCGGATATACACATATGATGGACTACGGGACGGTATCCCGGGAGATCCACTGGACAGTTGAGAAAAGGACTACAGGACGGTATCCTGGGAGATCCTCATTGTTACAATTGGTGTTGAGTTGTACTTATTCTGTGGTTGTTCCGTTCTTATGTATTTTCTATTGCCTTGCTTAATCTGTCTTATATCACTGTTGTACTTATTATTTCTGTCAGATTATCATACTGTTAATTATTGTTATTACTATATTTTGTCTCAGTATGGTCCTGACCTTTCTCGTCACTACCCGACCGAGGTTAGGCTTGGCACTTACTAAGTACCGTTGTGGTGTACTCATGCCCTTCCTGCGCATGTTTTTCATGTGCAGATCATCCAGGTACCTCTACTCAGGCGCCCTATAAGTGAGGCAGGAGGACTACGGAGACTTCAAGGTAGATCTGTTGCGTCCGCAGACCGACGAGTCTCCCTCTTATTCTATCTTTAGTACTTAGTTTTTCCTTCTTTCGGTTGTTAGAAATTCCGGAGTTTTGGAACCTTTACTATACACTTCTGTAGCCTGTGATGCCCGTGAGTTTCCGGGTTTTGGGAATTGTTTTAGACTTGTGATATTGAGTTGTACTTGCCAAGCGGCATTCAGTACAGTTTCTTTTAGATATTTGATTTGATTTTCTCTATTTTCCGCAATTAATATATTTCCGCAAATGTTAGGCTTACCTGGTCATGGGAACCAGGTGCCGTCATGACATGTTCACGGTTGGTGAACTAGGGTCGTGACAGTTAAGGGACACTCAACTACTGATGAACTCTGATCTATACAATCCAAATTTGATCCAAAAAGAGAGAGAGCTGATACTAGAATTAGAGAAATGGTCTAACATACATGAAGAGGTGCTAAGACAGAAGTCTAGGGCTGTATGGTTAGCAAAGGGAGACTCAAATACAAGGTACTTTCATGCACAAATAAAGACTAGACAAGCAAGGAATCATATATCTTCAATATGTAATGACCAAGGGATTATGCTGACTGACCCAGGCTAAATTCAGAATGAGTTTATTAATTTTTTCCAGGAACTGCTGGGTACAAAAGCTGCAGAATTGCCTTGTTTAAACAGTGATATTGCAAAAGATGGTTATTGTCTAAATAAGGAGGAGCAGCAGGGGCTGATACAACCAGTGACTAAGGAGGAAATTTTAAAAGCTCTGAATGATCTACCAGCTGACAAAGCCCCTGGGAGTGATGGCTTTCCTGTAGAATTTTTCAAAGTCAACTGGGATGTAGTGGGAGATGATGTTATAAGAGTTATTCTTCAGTTCTTTGAAAAGGGGAAGATACTTAAGGAGATCAACACTACAACCATTACACTGGTGCCAAAAGTTCCAAATCCTACTCATGTCAAGGAGTTCAGGCCCATTGCATGTTGTACAACATTGTACAAACTGATAGCTAAGGTGATTACTAGCAGACTCAAGCAAGTAGTAGACAAAATTGTTGGGCCAGCACAATCAGCTTTTATTGAAGGTAGGAACATCTTAGATAATGTGATTGTGGCACATGAGCTAGTTAAGGGATAACAGGAAAGGAATGTCCCCTAGATGTCTAGTGAAAGTGGATATCAGGAAAGCTTATGATACTGTTGAGTGGGACTTTCTGAGAATGGTATTATTAGAGTTTGGTTTTCCAGCTAAGTTTGTTCAACTCATCATGGAGTGTGTGTCGACAGTGAGCTACTCTATTATCTTTAATGGAGGACTCACCCCTAAATTTCAAGCAAAGAAAGGACTACGCCAAGGAGATCCCATGTTACCACTCCTATTTGTTCTGACAATGGAGTATCTGAACAGATCCTTGAAGCAGTTGAATCAAAATCCCAACTTCAACCATCATCCAAGATGCAGGAAAATAAAACGAACCCATATTTGTTTTGCAGATGACTTAATAATGTGCTGCAAAGCAGATAAAATGTCAATTCAGTTGATGATGCAGGCATTTGAACACTTCTCTGCTGTCTCAGGCCTCAAAGCAAATATGGAAAAGAGCTCTCTATATATAACAGGGTGGAGCAGCAGGTGCAGAACCAAATCTATGAGGAGATGCACTTTGCAATGGGAGAGATTCCTTTCAAGTACCTTGGTGTCCCCTTGTCTTCAAAAAAAAATAACAGTTCAACAATGTATGCCCCTGGTGGAAAGAATGATTGCAAGGATCAGATGTTGGACTACAAAATTCCTATCATATAGTGGCAGAGTACAGCTTATTAAGAGTGTCCTTTTTGAGATCCAAACTTATTGGTCGCAGATCTTCCTGATTCCAAAGAAGGTGCTGCAGCTAATAACAAGTGTCTGTAGAACATTCTTGTGGACTGGACAATATGCAGCATCAAGAAGAGCCCTTGTCACATGGGAGAGACTATGTATGCCAAAATCAGCAGGGGGCTTGAACATAATCGAATTTCAAACATGGAATAAAGCAGCCATAACAAAATTGCTTTGGGCTATCACTTGCAAAGAAAGACACTCTCTGGGTGCAATGGATCCACAGTTTCTATACTAAGGGTAGAAACATCAATACTATGGAGACACCTAGACAAGCATGTTGGCTTATTAGGAAAATCTTTGATGCAAGGAAATGGTATGGGGGAAATGACTTGTGTGAAGATCTACAACAACTCACTCATGCTGGCAAGTTCATGATCAAGGAGGCATATAAATACTTACTTCCCCAATATCCTAGAGTTATATGGAGAAACCTCAATTTGATTCCATGTTCTGTACCAAAATACCAATTTATACTCTGGCTTGCACTCCAAAGGAGACTTAGTACAGCAGAGAGAATGGCTAAATGGGAAATTCAAGTCCCTATGAACTGTGTACTATGCAGTGCTGATATTGAAGAATCTCACACTCACTTGTTCTTTGAATGTGATTATCCAGACAGATGTGGAGCTCCTTCTTACGATGGATAGGAGAAAACAGGCAAGTAGGGACCTGGGAAGAGGAGATTGAGAGATTAACAACCAAGCAATGCAACAGCAGAGCACATGCTGAGGTGCTAGGATGGCTATTAGCTGCTACAGTCTACCATGTTTGGAATGAATGCAATGCGAGAAGACTTCAAGAACAGCAGCAGGAATGTGTATCAAGACTAACAGAGATTAACATTCAATTACACAGGAAAGGACAAATTAGAAGCATTTGGAAAAGATTACTTAATAGTTTGAACTCATACCCAAGTCTAATATAGTCTAGCAGTTTAGTAGATATATAGAGGGGAGGAGTAATTGTAACTAGCGTAAAGTTTAGGACTAGTTCTAGAGTAAAAAAGAACTAGAGGATGTATATATTATACTTGGTTGAATAAAATTTTATTGTTTGACCAAAAAAAAAATTCATAATATGGATAAGTCCACGTAACTCATGTCTAATAGATAAAATGTAAAACTAAAAATATTAAATAATAAAAATAAATTAGAGATAACGTGAGATTATTTATATTCATAAGTTAAAAAAATAAAATAAAGTAAATATACAATAATTAAAAATATTATTAACAAATTTAAATAATTTAAAATTTTTGAGTAATATTCTAAAAAAAAACCTATTTATTTTATGATTAAAAAATTTATATGTTTATCTATATTGTATTAAAGAATAGTAGTGGATAATGATATTAAATAAAGTTACACGTTAATGAAAAGCCACATAGAACTTAATAAGACTATATAATAGATAAAATATAGAAAAATTAAAGAAAATTGTTAGAAAGTTACTATTAGAAATGAAAGTGAAGGACTATTTAATTTGAGATTTGAAAGTTCTTAAAATTATGATGAGAATGCTCAAATTATGGATAATACCATGAAATTGAAGTCTTATTTATGAGAATTAAAAAACTAATACGAAATAAATTTTTAAAAATACAAAATAAAATTCAAATATAGGTAAATTTACTAATAAAAATTAAAAAATAAGTTTGTATCTTAAATTAAAAAGGAAAGAAAATTTACATAAAGAAATAAAATGACACTGAAAATATTACTACAACCCTTAGAATTATTTGTTCAAAAAATTAAATAAATATTTTCTATAATTTATATCTAAATGAGTGTAGTTAGTTTAAGTTTGAAAGCATAACATAATTTTTTGAAAATACGGTCTAATTTAGAAAATAGAATGATAAGAATTATTTGAATTTGGGATGAGATTTTTTTTTAATTTCATATATATTTTTTTTGGAAANATGTATTAATATTTTAGACTAATTTAAAGTTATTATTTAAATAAAAATATAATATTATTTTGGTTATAGGTAAAGCATTAATATAAAAACTAATTAAAATTTATAGTAGGGAAGAGAATGTATAAAAAAAATAATAGACTTATACTTTAAATTAATTTAAAAATATATAAATTAAATAATTAATTATCTTTAAAAATATTATGATAGATTTAAATGATTAGAGAATTCCGAGTAAGAGGATGCAAGCATAAAATATATCAAATTTCAAAAATAAAAAATTTATATTTATTAAAGATTATTAAAAGGATAAGCAAGATATTAGGTTAATTGTTAAGCTAATAAAAGATTATATGATAGTATAATAATATTAAATAATAAATAATACAATAACTATAAGTAAAGAACAAAAAGAAAAAAGAATTGCGTAAAAATAATGTCATGAATAAGACTTATTTGACTTTCAGATAAAAACAAAGTGATAGTAAGAATTTTGTTAAAATAATATGTTCTTATGTGCTCAAACAAGATAGAACACAACATGATATGTTTGTATTCTTTAATAGTGATAGCGAAACGAAATACAAATACTTGAATCAAGGGGTTAGGTTGCTATAGATATAGGAAAAATAGGTTGTCGACTGCGATATTTGAACAATAATTTCATATCCTGCTTCTTAATTAATATCTAATGATTGTATAATTTTTATTTGAGAGGTTTAGTTTAAGGTTATCTGCACATGATTCAAACAAAATACATCACAATTTGATATGAATTGTGTCCGTGCATCGCGCGAGTAGTAATACTAGTGTTTAGTAATAAGCATTGGTTAAGCTGTGACATGAAATTAAGAGTCGAGATAATTACGGGGAAAAATTATTCCCCCACCCAAAAAAAAAACCCCCGAAAGTAAGGGAATCCATTTTGCTTTTTTTTCTTTTTTTGGTAGGAAATATTTTCTTGCAACCAAACATCAAAGACTACTATTTTTGAAAAAAATTTCTAGATTCTGTTTCTCTTTTCTGGTTAAAGATATGTGTATGTTTTATATGATTTTAAAGAGATCAATAAATAATGACTAGGATAGTTGTTTCATATTTCAAGCAATGCTTTTTGAATCAACTGTTGGGATTGCACAGTTTATGTAGGTGAGCATCATAGACCCTCCTCTAAGTTGGTATTCTACTAGTGTTTGTTATAATAAGCTCAAGATTTTGCTTTCTAAATATTAATTCTTCAGGAGCTTATGATGAAGAAGAAGAAGCAGCAAGGGCATACGATTTAGCAGCACTCAAGTAGAGCATTAATCCTTTCCTTTCAATAAAGAAACAAAAATGTTAGAATCAGGAACCCGGGTAGTGCGAAATTTAACCAAACAACGTTATAGTGACAATAACAAAGACAATACAAGTTGATAATAACGGTAATTAAAGCAGATAAAGAAGACACAAATTTAACGTGGTTCGGTCAAGGAGACCTACGTCCACAAGCAGAGAGAAGCAATTTCACTATACCAACAACAGTACAAAAGAGAGTACAAAATTAAACTAAGTACTCTAATTAGTCCCAAATAACCCCGAGAGAATAACCTCACAAGATCACTCCAAAGAAAAGGTTCACACAAGTGTTTCCCAACACTCAACTCTCTTACAAAATACTCTTAATAAACAAAGGAGGAGAAAGAAGGACAAAAGTGAAAAGCTCTTGAATTTGGTGCGTCTTCAACTGAGGAAAACTGGGCTCAGAAAATACTACAGTAGCATTTTAATCTTCCACCACACAATGACAAAACTTGATGGCCAAGTTGAATTTGCCAGCAAGAGAGTTTGGCATGTGCCAATATCTACCACATGGTGGACCCCTCAAGAAGCCAAAAGGTTGGCCATATTACAAAAAATAAAGATTTTAAGTTATATGAACACGTAGACATAGTGTAAGGGAATTTTTTACATTATTTGTGTAATTTCACTTGATAATTAGTAGGTTTCTTCGTTTTATTTTCTTGACTTTACTTCTATATATTGACATATTGGCACTGGGATAGAATTTTTACACTATCAGGCCACTTAAACTATAATTCATGTTATTATTCACGCGAATAAAATTTGTAACACCGTATACGGCTAAAATCGGAGAGCCCGATTTTATGACCGTTATGACATTCCACAACCCGCCTCCGGAAGCTTCGAGGCACAGTTCGAGGTACAACCTCGAGGGTTCCTTAGCTCAACCTCGGGGCAGCACAAATCGGTGGCTACCATGGACAAGCGGGAAGTTCCCAAGGCACGTGACCAAAGCTAACAATACCTGCAAGAGTTGTACTAGTCTGTACCAGACTAGTAAATAGATGTACCAGACTAGTAAATAGTTGTACCAGCTACGTTTCTTTGTAATAATTAGACATGTACCATGTTGGCCTTCCCCCTCCTATATAAAGGGGACCCTTGTCATTTCTTGCACACATTATATTCAATACAAGAACAAGAACATTCTCTGCTCTCTAACTTAAACATTCTCAGTTGTCTCTCTTTTGATTTAATTGCTTGCATTTATTGTGTTCTATTAATCGTTCTTCATTTATTACTCATCATTGATCATAAAGAGCCACCATCAGGGCTCTCAGAACTGTTAGTTCTTCATCGGCCGTCCCCAATCGGACACTTTAGCTCGACCCCGAGGCCCGGCTTAGGCTAGATCGAGGGTCGAGGCCCCGATTCACCACTAATCGGTTTGAATAACGACACTGTCTCTCGCTCTTGCTTTACTTTTGCAGCTTATACTTAAAATCTATCACCTAACAACTAGCATAAAAATAAATCACGTATTTTTAGGACCACGAAATCAAATATAATTGTAATTACCATTTTCAAGGTAAACAGTTTGGCGCCCACCGTGGGGCTAAAAATAATAGTGATTGTTTTCGTGCTGGTTTATTGCAAACACAAGTTATTCGTCACACTTTTTTTTGTCCAAGAATCTTTGATTTCAGGTCAAAATGTCTAACTCAGTAAATGCACATGAAAACAACGGTCCTGAGGACCATGAAGAGAATGGTGTAGCTGTTCCAGGAGCAGGTGTACCACTGTGAAACCCTGAGAGCACACCAGAACCAATCCCCATGAATGTGGGATCACGCAACGCCCAAGGCGTCGGTACAAGCTCCCACACTAACGGGGGTATACGCCAAGAAAACCAACAGGAAGCTCGAAAAATTCCCGCCCGGGAGGAAAGGGAAGCAGACAGGAGGAATGGAACGGGAAACCCTCAGCATATCGTCCATATGATCATTGGGGGGACCGACATTCCTCAAGGATCCGTGATCAATCGAGAAAAAGTTTCCGCTGCAATAGAAGGGCAAATTCGGGGCCGCATGCCCGAGGACACCCTTGCATTCAGTGAAGAGGACTTCGAGACCTTGTCTCATCCCCATAACGATGCGCTGGTAATTTTATTTCTCTAGAATAACGTTCAAATTAAACGTGTACTCGTGGATCCAGGTAGCTCGGCCAACATACTTAGGACGAAGGTGGTAGAACAGCTTGAATTGCTCGATCAAATCATACCTACCTCCCGAGTCCTCAACGGCTTCAATATGGCCAGCGAAGCAACGAAGGGGGAGATCACCCTCCCGGTCAACGTGTCTGACACAGTTCGAAACACCAAATTTCATGTCATCGAAGGTGACATGAGGTACAATGCATTGCTTGGAAGGCCATGGATACACAACATGAGGGCAGTACCGTCAACTCATTAGAAGATAAAGTTTCCGACAAAAGACGGTATAAAAACGGTATATGGAGAACAGCATGCAGCGAAGGAGATGTTCGCGGTTCATGAGGAGGCACCAACTTCAATACCCTCCACCTCGGAGGAGCCGGAGGGCAAACAGACCCCCGAGAACGATGAAGAAGACTTCCTCGCCCCCCGAACCTTTGTTTCCCCCGATGAATCAGATGCAACAAAATCAACAGTTGAAGAGCTGGAGCAAGCTGGTTTGATCGAGCATCTCCCAGATCGGAAGGTATACCTGGGAACGAGATTAGCCCCCGAACTCAGAAAAAAGTTCATTTAATTTCTTATTAATAACATCGATTGCTTTGCGTGGTCCTATTTATATATAACAGGGATCTCGCCGAAAATAACCACCCATCGACTAATTGTCAACCCCAGTTCAAACCAGTGAAGCAAAAAAGAAGACCTCAGTCCGAGGTAAAACACGCGTTCATCAAGGACGAGGTAACAAAAAACCTCAAAATAGGATCTATTAGGGAAGTAAAATATCCCGAATGGTTGGCCAATGTGGTGGTAGTTCCCAAAAAAGGGAATAAGTTAAGAATGTGCGTAGATTATAAAGACTTAAATAGAGTGTGCCCCAAAGATTCATTCTCGTTGCCCAACATCGACCGCTTGATCGATGCCACGGCCGGCCACGAGATCCTCACCTTTCTCGACGCCTACTCGAGGTATAATCAAATTTAGATGAACCCCGAGGATAGGGAAAAAACTTCGTTCATCATGAAGTACGGTACGTATTGCTACAATGTGATGCCCTTCGGGCTAAAAAACGCGGGAGCCACGTACCAACGCCTAGTTAATAAGATGTTCGAACACCAAATAGGCAATTCCATAGAAGTTTACATTGATGATATGCTAGTTAAGTCCCTGCGCGCAAAGGACCATTTAACTCATTTGCAGGAGACATTCGACATCCTCAGAAGCTACAACATGAAACTCAATCCCGAGAAATGTGCCTTCGGAGTAGGTTCGGGCAAATTCTTAGGCTTCATGGTGTCAAACAGGGGGATTAAGATCAACTCCGATAAAATCAAAGCCATCGAAGAGATCACGGTGGTAAACAATGTGAAGGCCATGCACAGCTGACCGGGCGGATAGCAGCCTTGGGCCGATTCATATCGAGGTCATCAGACAGGAGACATCATTTCTTCTCTGTAACGACCCGACCGGTCGTTTTGAGCCTTTTTCGCTTTGATCGCCAGTTCTCGGGCATGACTTGCCCCGTGTAATGCATTATGACTGATGTAGATCGTTGGTTTTGGTTTTCAGGGAAATCGAAATGAATTTGGAAGAACAGTCTCAGTTAAAAGCTTTGAATTTGAAAGGATTGACCAAGAGTTGACTTAATTGTATATGAGTTCGGATTGGAATTTTTATGATTTGGCTAGCTCCGTTAGATGATTTATGGCTTAGGAGCATGATCGGAATGCATTTTGGAAGTCCGTGGAAGGATTTGGCTTGAATTGGCAAAGTTAGTATTTTGGCGAATTCCGGTTGAAAGGTGAGATTTTGATCCGAGGGTCGGAATGGAATTTCGAGAGTTGCTGTAGCTTCGTTATGTCATTTGTGATGTGTGTGCAAAATTTCAGGTTATTCGGACATCGTTTGGTCGATTTTATGATCGAAAGTGTATTTCGGAAGTTTTTGGAAACTTAGGCTTGAATTCGATGAGTTTTGGGTACTTTGATGTTGTTTGAGGTGTTTTGATGAATGGAACAGGTTTGAATGATGCTATGGATTATGTTGGTATGTTTGGTTGAGGTCCCGAGGGCCTCGGGTGTGTTTCGGGTGGTCAATCGGACCATTTTGTGCCTTAAAAGATAGCAGGAAATTGCAGGTTTGGCTTCAGTTCTATTGCAGGTATTTTCCTCTTCGCGATCGCGTGAGGGGGCTCGCGATCGCGTAGAGTTATTTAGGGAAGGCATCCAGGTTGTTCATCGCATTCGCGCAGATGGATCTGCGATCGCGTATGTTTTTATTATTGTGAATCGCGGTCGCGTGGTATCATTCGCGATCGCGTAGTGGAAAGGTTTTGAGCATCGCGTTCGCGTGAGGTTAAACGCAATCGCGTAGAGTAAATTTGGGCTGTGTTTCGCGATCGCTAGGTCTTTTCCGCATTGCGATTAAGTGAAATTGAGTGTTGGGCAGAATGTTTAAAAAGCCCATTTCCGCGATTAGGCTAAGAACCTCCATTTTTGGGCGACTTTGAAGCTTGGGAGAGCTAATTGAAGAGGGAACTCAAGAGGATTTCTTGGAGGTAAGATTTTTGATCTCAATACTTGATTATATTGTGAAAATCCACCTAGAAATTCATGGAAACTAAGCCTAAAATTGAAGAACTAGGGCTTGAGAAATTGGACTTTTGAATTGGGATTTGAAGGACCATTTGAGGTCGGAATTGAGAACTTTTGATATGTATGAACTCGTGGGAAGATAAGGAATCTAATGATGTAAAAATTTCTGAGTTTCGAGAAGTGAGCTCAGGGCTCGGGTTTTGGTAATTTCGGAATTTGTGCCCGTAATTGATTATTTTCGCTTGGGCTTTGTTCCCTTAGCATATTGTGATGTATTCGCTCTGATTTTGGGTAGATTCGACGCGCGTGGAGGCCGATTTGAGGAGCAAAGGCGTCGCGAGCTAGAGATTTCGCCGGTTCGAGGTGAGTAATGATTGTAAATGATATCCTGAGGGTTTGAAACCCCGGATTGCACATCGTAATGCTATATTAAGGTGAGACACGCGCTGGATGATGAGCGTGGGGTCTTTTACTACTAGGGATTGTGACTTGGTCCGTCCCGATTTGATGATTTTACCGCATATTTGACTGAAACTTATTTGTTATCATCATGACTTGGGCTGATTGCCATATTTGGGCTTCGTGCCAACTATTTCACCCTTCGGGAATTTTTATCACTATTTCCTCACTGTTTTGACTTATTATTTGAACTCAGTCCTGTTGATATCTACTGTTTTACAAACTCAGCCACTTTTACTCAGATTTGAAACTTAAATGATATTTCTAAATGATGTTTTGGGCTGAGAACTACTATTTTACTATGCCCGAGGGGCTTGTGATGATTTTTGGACTGAGTGAGGCCGAGGGCCATATGTGAGGATATGCTGAGTGATATGAGGCCGAGGGCCTGAGATACTTTATATGCCACGAGGTGGATTGAGTGATGTGAGGCCGAGTGCCGAGTGATGATGCCACGAGGTGGCTTGATATTGCGCTTGGGCCGTAAGGGGCCCCTCCCGGAGTCTGCACACCCCCAGTGAGCGCCGTCAATGATATATGGATCGGGCTGCACGCCGCAGCGATATGTGGATCGGGCTGCACGCCGCAGCGGTTACTATATGATACTATTCTGAGAGTGATCTGAAAGAGAGAGCCCGAGGGGCTGAAAGTGTTCTGAGAGTGAGCCCGAGGGGCTGGTACTGTTCTGAGATATTGCCCGAGGGGCGAACCTTATGTGTTCATCTTTCATATTTACTTGCCATTTTACCTATTATACTGTGATAATTGTGCCCGAGGGGCGGATTTTCTGTGCTTATCGGTACTACTGTTTTGCAATCATTGCGTAACTGTTGAAAAAGTCATTTTCAAAAGAGGTTTAAACTTAGCTAAGATATTTTTTGAAGATTTCACAGCTTCACTGTTTTTTTCTCAAAGGGTTTTACACTGCTTCTATACAGCATGATGATTTGCTTTACGTGATTTGTTACTACTCAGTTGTTATTTACCTTTATTACTCACTGAGTTGGAGTACTCACTTTACTCCCTGCACCTTGTGTGCAGATGCAGGTATTTATACACCCGGTAGCGGGTTTTTGGCTGATTGGAGGCAGGGGTTATCGGAGTTTGGCGAGGTGGCTGTCAGCGTTGGCAGCACCACTTTTCTCCATATTCGTTCATCGGTCCTGTTTTGTATATTTCAGACCTTGTAGTTGTATTTATACTCTAATAGATGCTCATGACTAGTGACACCCCGATGTCGGGCTGTGTTTGGGTTGTACTTCCGTATTGTTGTGATATTATCTGCTGTTTAGCATTATTAAATCATGTGTTAGCATGTTTTATTGTTGTTTAGTTGTTTAACTCCGAATTGGATATGTGTCGGCTGGCCTTGTCTTCACGAGAGGCGCCATCACGACCGGGTCTGGGTTTAGGGTCGTGACAAGTTGGTATCAGAGCCTAGGTTACATAGGTCTCACGAGTCATGATCAGGTTTAGTAGAGTCTCGCGGATCGGTACGGAGACGTCTGTATTTTAACCTCGAGAGGCTGCAGAACCTTTAGGAAAACTTCACATTCTTGAATTCTTATCGTGCGTCCTTGATTCAGCTTGAAAAGTAACTCTTGAAATTCCTTCGACACATTCGCATGCGCGCATGAGCGCTCAGTATCAGATGTGCTTTGATGGCTTGTGATTCCCTGATCAAGGGGCGAGACATGATCTCTGTGAGTTTGATATTGGGCCAGTCCGGAGGACTTGAGGCCGGATCCTTGCCTATGGCTTGAGCACCGAGGTGCTGACTGTGTGAGTAAGTGTTTTGAACTTATATGTTCGGTATTGTCCCTATTAGTGGAAGTGACGGCTGGATAGCCACGTGATGAGTATGTTAGTACCGCGAGATGTATCTATATGACTTGGAAGTGACGAGGAAGGTCTGCTGGATGATAGATGAACCATTAAGTGTTTGATTTCCATTGTGAGTGGATGTGGGGCCCCGAGTTATGGGCGCGTGAAGAACATTTTTATGTTTTCCAATTGAGAGTGAAGTAAACTTTATGTTGCGGTACGAGTTCAGACTCAGGAAGACTAAGTAACTGTGTAATGTGTATGACGGTGGAAGGTATACAGAAATGTTATATTGAGGCGAAGCAGGTGGGTTATCTCCTGCGGAGTGTTTCGAAGTGGTGTGATCCTTATGTGTATATTAGGAGATCTCATGTACAAGTGAAAAGTACGTGTTGAAATTTGAAATTTCGGGTTGCTTAAGCGAGTGGGTTTAACTGTCAGGAGAATGAGTGCGAGATTTGCCGAAGATTAGAGTGCTAGATGATCTGTGTTTTCACAAGCTTACGAAGGATTTGAGTTTAATCTCACTATGGTATTGTGGCATCAATGGAGTAAGTGTTATGAGTTATCGAGTGTATTTTGATCTATGGCTCCGAGCCAAGTGGGGGAGTCTGTTGATTAGTTGATTGCACGGCTAGGTGCTATGTTGGTTCCATTCTGAGGCGTGCGAGTGAATCAGTTATGGCTTGCGGAAATAGAGACCGAGGATGGTTGGAGTAAAGGAAAAATGTTGACAAAGGTTATATTATGCTTTGTAGAGTAAGAAAAATCACGGGATGTCTTAAGTGGTTGCTGGTGGAAAATGCTCGGTGCATAGAGCCGGAAGATGCTTGGTTGTATTGGGATGAGGATTTCATTCTGCGATGTCGGAGTGCCAATGAGGCGCGGGTGGTTCTGTCCGTTGGTCCAGGTAAATTGCAGTTTGAATAAGAGTGAATGACTTGCGAGAATGGTTCTAATGTGTTCGAGAGTCTGCATACATCAATTGAGTATTCTAAAGTTACATATGCGGTTAGAAACTGTGTTTTCATTGGAAGAGGTCAAGACTTGTGGTATTCCTATGTTAATTGTGGGATTCTAGGTATCAGTATCAGGAAAGTAAAGGTAACGAATTTAGATTCGCAGGAAGTTCTGCAGAGTAAAGTATTCTGGAATGTGCTGTTACGAGGAATAGTTAAGGGAGTATTCAGCGGTTATGGGTTTCGGGCAGTATGGTTTTATGCTTGGGTCTCGTGTGGTAAGCTTGGGTTGAGGAATTGTGGTGCTACA
Organism: Nicotiana attenuata; assembly: GCF_001879085.1. NCBI lineage: Eukaryota > Viridiplantae > Streptophyta > Magnoliopsida > Solanales > Solanaceae > Nicotiana > Nicotiana attenuata. The sequence continues at coordinate 41,624 of NW_017671555.1, read as the reverse complement.
GCAAGGGAAAATATCAAGTTGAAGATGAATCAGAATGAAATTTAGATGGATGGAGTAGCTTGATAGTAGACCGGATCGGCATGGTAAGGATATGATTAATTCTGTGTGTGTTCGAGGTAATGAGTTTGTACAAGTACTTTGCAGCAATGCTCTTGGGTTTCGACGGCTTGCTTAGCTTGGTCTAGTTAGAAGGTTTTAGTCCTGGCAGTTTAGTTTGTGCAAATGGAATTGGGAGAGTTCTTGTTGGGTTTTACCGTGGTTTGGAGATGTATATTTTCTATGGTCATGCGGAGCATGGGATGTATAGTGATTTTTCTTCTAGATGGGACCAATGGGAGTTCTTGACTAGCTGAGTACGTAGGTGTCTGTGGCTCGGAAGGGAGATAAAGTTTTTATGTTATCCTCGGATGGTATGGTATATGCGGTATGTCGTGGAGGATCGAGATTTGCATATGTAAACTTACAGTTCAGTTCTGAAAGGAAGTTCATGAAACCCTTAAGCAGCGGGTAGCCTCAGATAATTAAGGAAACGATACTGCTAATTGGTAGTGATTTGATAAGAGTATATGTTTCAGTAAAAAGGGCAATGTGATTCGATGATGGCACTTCTGTGGTATTGCGGCACTTTCTTGTTAGATCGACTGGTGATATTTGGGTTTGCTTGGTGGCACAGGGAAATTTTAGAGTATCTATCGTGGAATGATGGGGTATTTAAGGTGTGGTATGCTTTCGGACGGTGAAATTGGGATCAGGTACGATGATTCGTGTGCTATATGGAGTTGGAGACTAGGAATTCTCATGTTCAGGCTATGTTGTGGTTATGGATCGTGTGCATCGGCACCGTTTGGCGGCTATCGGGATTTGGAGGCTCGAGTGAATCCTTCTTTGCTGGTATGTTAGATTTTGGATGTGATATTAGAGTTCAGATTGGTTGTCTCAGTGTTGGGTTATTCTGGACTATTACGCTATGTGCTATGCCGAAAATGCCACGGGGTGAGTGGCGAGGTGCGTTGGATTATGTTCTAGTAGAGTGGGTTATATTTCAAGGACCCAGCGGATGGTTGGGAAGGACTGTTTTTCTTAATTGGTCCTTCGTGATGGATGTCAGTGCAGAAGTTTCTACCATTGATTCAGTTCCTGTGTTGAAGGACCTTCGGATGTGTTTCTTGTGGCCGGGCATGTCACCGGGCGAGGTTGTGGATTTCGGTATTGCTTTGGTGCCGGGCATCGTATCGTACGGCTCCGGCAGGAGTTATAGCAGTGGAAGGAACAACTTCAGGCTTCCTTGATAATGAGTTCGTTGGCAGGCCAATGTGGATGTGTGTTCTAGCTTAGGTCGGCTTGGTTGGCCCCGAATCGTATTGTTGAGGGATAGGTTGATTCGATCGTTATTGAGCTTGTTGGTGATCTGGGGAAATCTATGAGTGGCCTTTCTGTGTTGCGAGACATTAGGATTTGTTGGTTATGGGCACATATGGTGCGGTTCTATTGGGGTTCATAGTGAAAATCGAGCGGGAAGAGTAATTGACTGTTGCTTGGTGAATGGCGTACCGGTTATGTCCTATCGGGTTGGCGTGGTATATGTTACTTGTTTCACCGAGGGTGTAATGATTCGCTTTGGTTCCAGACATCAAATTGTGCGTGGTTGTCAATTTCGAGCATAGTGACTTAAGGTGTCNTGTTCATCTTTCATATTTACTTGTCATTTTACCTGTTATACTGTGGTATTTGTGCCCGAGGGGCGGATTTTCTGTGCTTATCGGCACTAACTGTTTTGCAATCATTGCGTAACTATTGAAAAGTCATTTTCAAAAGAGGTTTAAACTGAGCTAAGATATTTTCTAAAGATTTCACAGCTTCACTGCTTTTCTCAAAGGGTTTTACACTACTTCTATACATCATGATGGTTTGCTTTACGTGATTTCTTACTGCTCAGTTGTTATTTACCTTTAGTACTCACTGAGTTGGAGTACTCACTTTACTCCCTGCACCTTGTGTGCAGATGCAGGTATTTATACACCCGGTAGCGGGTTTTGGCTGATCGGAGGCAGTGTTGTCTGATTTAGCGAGGTGGCTGCCAGCGTTCGCAGCACCGCATTTCATCCTTTGTTTATCAGTCCTATTTTTTTTTTATTTCAGGCCTTGTAGTTGTACTTATACTCTAATAGATGCTCGTGACTTGTGACACCCCGGTTTGGGCTGTGTTGGGATGGTTCTACTAGTATTATCTATGTTTCCGTGAAATTATTGTTATTAAATCATGCTTCATAATTGCTTAATGGTAACTAATTGTTTAAAAGATGTATCCTGCATTGGTCTGGCTGGCCTTGTCTTCACGAGAGGCGCCATCACGACCGGGTTCGGGAATTGGGTCGTGACAAGTTGGTATCAGAGCCTAGGTTACATAGGTCTCACCAGTCATGAGCAGGTTTAGTAGAGTCTCGCGGATCGTTACGGAGATGTCTGTATTTATCCTCGAGAGGCTGCAGAACCTTTAGGAAAAACTTCACATTCTTGAATCCTTATCGTGCGTCGTTGATTCAGCTTGAAAAGTAACTTTTGAAATTCCTTCCATGCGTTCGTATGCGCGCATGAGCGCTCAATATCAGATATGCCTTGATGGCTTGTGATTCCCTGATCGAGGGGCGAGATGTGATCTCTGTGAGTTGATGTTGGGCCAGTCTGAAGGACTTGAGGCCATATCTTTGCCTATGGCTTGAGCACCGAGGTGCTGATGGTGTGAGTAAGTGTTTTGAACTGATATGTTCGGTAGTGTACCTGTTAGTGGAAGTGGCGACCGCATGGCTATGAGGCGAGTATGTTGTAACTGCGGGATGTATCTATATGACTTGGAAGTGACGAGGAAGGTCTGCTGGATGATAGATGAACTATTAAGTGTTTGATTTCCATTGTGATTGGATATGTAGCTCCGAGTTATGGGCGTGTGAAAAATCTTTTTTCGTGTCTCTTAGTTGGGAGTGAAGTAAATTTCCTGTTGCGGTATGAGTTCAGACTCAGGAAGACTAAATGACTGTGTAATGTGTATGACGGTGGAAGGTATACGGAAATGTTATATTAAGGCGAAGTATGTGGGTTATCTCCTGCGGAGTGTCCTGAAGTGGTGTGATCCTTATGTGTATATTAGAAGATCTCATGTGCAAGTGAAAAGTACGTGTTGAAGTTTGAAATTTTGGGTTGCTTAAGAGAGTGGGCTTAACTGTTGCGAGATTTGCAAAAGATTTAAAGTACTAGATGATTTGTGTTTACACAAGCTTACTAGGGATTTGAGTTTAATCTCACTATGGTATTGTGGCATCAATAGAGTATAAGTGTTATGAGTTGTTGAAGGTATTCTGATCTATGGCTTCGAGCCAAGTGGGAGAGATTGCTATTGATTAGCTGATTGCTCGGTTATGTGCTATGTTGGTTCCGATTTGAGGCGTGTGGGAATCAATTCTGGTTGCGGAGATTGAGCTTGAGGATGGCTCGAGTAAAAGGAAATTCTAATGTGTTCAAGATGCTTCATGTAGCAATTGGGTATCTCAAAGTCGTATGTGTGTTTAGAAGCCGAGTTTTCAATGGAAGAGTTCAAGACTTGTGGTATTTCTATGTTAATAATGGGATTCTAGGTATCAGTATCAGGAAAGTAAAGGTAACGAATTTAGATTCGCAGGAAGTTCTGCAGAGTAAAGTATTCTGGAATGTGGTGTTTCGAGGAATAGTTAAGGGAGTATTCAGCGGTTATGAGTTTCGGACAATATGGTTTTATGCTTGGGTCTCGTGTGGTAAGCCTGGGTTGAGGAATTGTGGTGCTACAGCAAGGGGAAATATCAAGTTGAAGATGAATCAGAAGGAAATTTAGATGGATGGAGTAGCTTGATAGTAGACCGGATCGGCATGGTAAGGATCTAATTAATCTGTGTGTATGTTCGAGGTAATGAGTTCGTACAAGTACTTTGCAGCAATGCTCTTGGGTTTCCATGGCTTGCTTGACTTGGTCTAGTTAGAAGGATTCAGTCCCGGCAGTTTAGTTTGTGCAAATGGAATTGGGAGAGTTCTTGTTGGGTTTTACCGTGGTTTGGAGATGTATATTTTCTATGGGCATGCGGAGCATGGGATGTATAGTGAATTTTCTTCTAGATGGGACCAATGGGAGTTCTTGACTAGCTGAGTGCGTGGGTGTTTGTGGCTCGGAAGGGAGATAAAGTTTTTATGTTATCCTCGGATGGTATGGTATATGTGGTATGTCGTGGAGGATCGAGATTTGCATGTGTAAACTTACAGTTCAGTTCTGAAAGGAAGTTCATGAAACCCTTAAGCAGCGGGTAGCCTCAGATAATTAAGGAAATGGTACTGCTAATTGGTAGTGATTTGATAAGAGTATATGTTCCAGTAAAAAGGGCAATGTGATTAGTTGATGGCACTTCGGTGGTATTGTGGCACTTTCTTGTTAGATCAACTGGTGATATTCGGGTTTGCTTGGTGGCACAGGGAAATTTTAGAGTATCTATCGTGGAATGATGGGGTATTTAAGGTGTGGTATTCTTTCGGACGACGAAATTGGGATCAGGTACGATAATTCGTGTGCTATATGGAGTTGGAGACTGGGAATTCTCATGTTCAGGCTATGTTGTGGTTATGGATCGTGTGCATCGGCACCGTTTAGCGGCTATCGGGATTTGGAGGCTTGAGTGGATCCTTCTTTGCTGGTATGTTAGATTTTGGATGTGATATTGGAGTTCAGGCTGGTTGTCTCAGTGTTGGGTTATTCTGGACTATTACGCTATGAGCTATGCCGGAAATGCCACGGGTTGAGTGGCGAGGTGCGTTGGATTATGTTCTAGTAGAGTGGGTTATATTTCAAGGACCTAGTGGATGGCTGGGAAGGACTGTTTTTCTTAATTGGGCCTTCGTGATGGATGTCAGTGCAGAAGTTTCTACCATTGATTCAGTTCCTGTGTTGAAGGACCTTCGGATGTGTTTCTTGTGGCCGGGCATGTCGCCGGGCAAAGTTGTGGATTTCGGTATTGATTTGGTGCCGGGCATCGTATCGTACGGCTCCGGTAGGAGTTATAGCAGTGGAAGGAACAACTCAGGCTTCCTTGATAATGAGTTCGTTGGCAGGCCAATGTGGATGTGTGTTCTAGCTTGGGTCGGCTTGGTTGGCCCCGAATCGTATTGTTGAGGGATAGGTTGGTTCGATCGTTATTGAGCTTGTTGGTGATCTGGGGAAATCTATGAGTGGCCTTTCTGTGTTGCGAGACATTAGGATTTGTTGGTTATGGGCACATATGGTGCGGTTCTATTGGGGTTCATAGTGAAAATCGAGCGGGAAGAGTAATTGACTGTTGCTTGGTGAATGGCGTACCGGTTATGTCCTATCGGGTTGGCGTGGTATATGTTACTTGTTTCACCGAGGGTGTAATGATTCGCTTTGGTTCCAGACATCAAATTGTGCGTGGTTGTCAATTTCGAGCATAGTGACTTGAGGTGTCTCATGTGGAGCAATGTTTGGATAGGATCGCGCATTGCGGTGAAGCTACGTGGAAATATGACCTTGCGAGTTAGATTCGTGTGTTCTATTCTATGATGTGAGACGAGTTCTCAGCCTTGTGTTGTGGTGGTACTGGTGAGCTTGAGGTACATCTCTTTCATTTGAGTCGTTTTCATGATTGAGTATGTTCGGGCCGTTGCTTAGTGGTGCGCGTATTATGCTAGTTGTGGCTTAGGCCTCTCTTGATGTGTCATGTCACCAGAGTGGTGTGTCGAACTAGAGGAGATCGTTGGGATCATTAATGAATACGATCGAATTCGATTTCAGCATGTTGGAAGGTTAATATCAAGGTTCGGCTCGAAAATTTGTTATGGTAATTGCCAGAGGAGAAATGGCTTCATGAATGGATCTGAGAAATGATTATGGTTTATTACGTGTTTCATTGATCGTTGGCAGTATATGAAAGCGTTGGAATGAGACTTTAGCTGATAAGGGGTTTTCTATCGGTAATTGGTTGTTGTGGACAGCCGCTGTGAATGGAATTTATCGCTACATGTGTTTGAGTTATGTGGTATATCATATAATTGCACCTGAGGTTGCAGGCTTGGGCTGCTAGAGCTAGTTCGGGTCCATTCAGAGTATCGGTGTGAGGTTTTGACCGTATTGATGGTTTCAGAAGTGAAAAGGTGGTTCTATGATTCACGGGCTAGATTGGGTTGCGTAATTTCAGTTTCTATATGTTATCGGACCTATATGAGATAGGGTGACGTGGGATCACCCCCGGTTATATGCATGGTAAAGTTATTCAGCTATTGGTTGGCTTCTAGAACAACTCTGGGTACGTTCGAGGACGAACGTGCGTTTAAGTGGGGGAGGATGTAACGACCCGACCGGTCGTTTTGAGCCTTTTTCGCTTTGATCGCCAGTTCTCGGGCATGACTTGCCCCGTGTAATGCATTATGACTGATGTAGATCGTTGGTTTTGGTTTTCAGGAAAATCGGAATGAATTTAGAAGAACAGTCTCAGTTGAAAGCTTTGAATTTGAAAGGTTTGACCAAGAGTTGACTTAATTGTATATGAGTTCGGATTGGAATTTTTATGATTTGGCTAGCTCCTTTAGGTGATTTATGGCTTAGGAACGCGATCGGAATGCATTTTGGAAGTTCGTGGAAGGATTTGGCTTGAATTGGCAAAGTTAGTATTTTGGCGAATTCCGGTTGATAGGTGAGATTTTGATCCGAGGGTCGGAATGGAATTCCGAGAGTTTCTGTAGCTTCGTTATGTCATTTATGATGTGTGTGCAAAATTTCAGGTTATTCGAACATCGTTTAGTCGGGTTTTTGATCGAAAGTGTATTTCGGAAGTTTTTGGAAACTTAGGCTTGAATTCGATGAGTTTTGGGTATTGAAGTTGTTTGAGGTGTTTTGATGGTTGGAACAGGTTTGAATGATGTTATGGATTATGTTGGTATATTTGGTTGAGGTCCCGAGGGCCTCGGGTGTGTTTCGGGTGGTCAATCGGACCACTTTGTGCCTTAAAAGATAGCAGGAAATTGCAGGTTTGGCTTCAGTTCTGTTGCAGGTATTTTCCTCTTCGCGATCGCGTGAGGGGGCTCGCGACCGCGTAGAGTTATTTAGGGAAGGCATCCAGGTTGTTCATCGCGTTCGCGCAGATGGATCTGCGATCGCGTATGTTTTTATTGTTGTGAATCGCGGTCGCGTGGTATCATTCGCGATCGCGTAGTGGAAAGGTTTTGAGCATCGCGTTCGCGTGAGGTTAAACGCGATCGCGTAGAGTAAAGTTGGGTTGTGCTTCGCGATCACGAGGTCTTTTCCGCGATCGCGATTAAGTGAAATTGAGTGCTGGGCAGAATGTTTTAAAAGCCCATTTCCGCGATTAGGCTAAGAACCTCCATTTTTGGGCGACTTGGAAGCTTGAGAGAGCTAATTGAAGAGGGAACTCAAGAGGATTTCTTGGAGGTAAGATTTTTGATCTCAATACTTGATTATATTGTGAAAACCACCTAGAAATTCATGGAAACTAAGCCTAAAATTCAAGAACTAGGGCTTGAGAAATTGGACTTTTGAATTGGGATTTGAAGGACCATTTGAGGTCGGAATTGAGAACTTTTGATATGTACGAACTCGTGGGAAGATAAGGAATCTAATGATGTAAAAATTTCTGAGTTTCGAGAAGTGAGCTCAGGGCTCGGGTTTTGGTAATTTCGGAATTTGTGCCCGTAATTGATTGTTTTCGCTTGGGCTTTGTTCCCTTAGCATATTGTGATGTATTTGCTCTGATTTTGGGTAGATTCGACGCGCGTGGAGGCCGATTTGAGGAGCAAAGCGTAGCGAGCTAGAGATTTTGCCGGTTCGAGGTGAGTAATGATTGTAAATGATATCCTGAGGGTTTGAAACCCCGGATTGCACATTGTAGTGCTATATTGAGGTGAGACACGCGCTGGATAATGAGCGTGGGGTCTTTTACTACTGGGGATTGTGACTTGGTCCGTCCCGATTTGATAATTTTACCGCATATTTGACTGAAACTTATTTGTTATCATCATGACTTGGGCTGATTGCCATATTTGGGCTTCGTGCCAACTATTTGCACCCTTCGGGGATTTTTATCACTATTTCCTCACTGTTTTGACTTATTATTTGAACTCAGTCCTGTTGATGTCTACTGTTTTACAAACTCAGCCACTTTTACTCAGATTTGAAACTTAAATGATATTTCTAAATGATGTTTTGGGCTGAGAACTACTATTTTACTATGCCCGAGGGGCTTGTGATGATTTTTGGACTGAGTGAGGCCGAGGGCCATATGTGAGGATATGCTGAGTGATATGAGGCCGAGGGCCTGAGATACTTTATATGCCACGAGGTGGCTTGAGTGATGTGAGGCCGAGTGCCGAGTAATGTGAGGCCGAGTGTCGAGTGATGATTCCACGAGGTGGCTTGATATTGCGCTTGGGCCGTAAGGGGCCCCTCCCGGAGTCTGCACACCCCTAGTGAGCGCCGTCGACGATATATGGATCGGGCTGCACACCGCAGCGATATGTGGATCGGGCTGCACGCCGCAGCGGTTACTATATGATACTATTCTGAGAGTGATCTGAAAGAGAGAGCCCGAGGGGCTGAGAGTGAGCCCGAGGGGCTGGTACTGTTCTGAGATATAGCCCGAGGAGCAAACCTTATGTGTTCATCTTTCATATTTACTTGCCATTTTACCTATTATACTGTGATAATTGTGCCCGAGGGGCTGATTTTCTGTGCTTATCGGTACTATAGTTTTGCAATCATTGCGTAACTGTTGAAAAAGTCATTTTCAAAAGAGGTTTAGACTGAGCTAAGATATTTTTTAAAGATTTCACAGCTTTACTGCTTTTTTCTCAAAGGGTTTTACACTGGTTCTATACAGCATGATGGTTTGCTTTACGTGATTTCTTACTGCTCAGTTGTTATTTACCTTTATTAATCACTGAGTTGGAGTACTCACTTTACTCCCTGCACCTTGTGTGCAGATGCAGGTATTTATACACCCGGTAGCGGGTTTTTGGCTGATTGGAGGCAGGGGTTATCGGAGTTTAGCGAGGTGGCTGTCAGTGTTCGCAGCACCGCTTTTCTCCCTATTCGTTCATCGGTCCTGTTTTGTATATTTCAGATCTTGTAGTTGTATTTATACTCTAATAGATGCTCATGACTAGTGACACCCCGATGTCGGGCTGTGTTTGGGTTGTACTTCCGCATTGTTGTGATATTATCTGCTGTTTAGCATTATTAAATCATGTGTTAGCATGTTTTATTGTTGTTTAGTTGTTTAACTCCGAATTGGATGTGTCGGCTGGCCTTGTCTTCACGAGAGGTGCCATCACGACCGGGTCTGGGTTTAGGGTCGTGACATTCTCCCTACTCAAAAAGAAAAACAGCTTCAAATGGACTCCAGAATGCCAACGTGCCTTAGAGGAGTTGAAGCGATATCTGACAAACCCACCTTTACTCCACACCCCAAAGGAGGATGAAACGATGTATTTGTATCTGGCCGTGTCCGAGGTAGCGGTACGTGGTGTGCTGGTTCGAGAAGAACAAGGTACGCAATTCCATGTCTATTATGTAAGTCGGACCCTGAGAGATGCCGAAACCAGGTATCTGCACCTAGAAAAATTAGCTCTCGCATTGATAAGCGCATCTCGAAAATTAAAGCCTTATTTTCAATGCCATCGTATTTGTGTTTTAACGACTTATCCTCTTCGAAGCATATTACATAAGCCTGAATTATTGGGCCGACTGGCCAAATGGGCCATCGAACTCGGGGGTACGATATCGAATACCAACCCCGAATGGCTATCAAGTCCCAAATTCTGGCGGATTTTGTGGCCAACTTTACGCCCGCCCTCGTGCCCGAGGTAGAAAAAGAACTTCTACTAAAAACGGGCACATCTTCGGGGGTATGGACCTTATTCACCGACGGCGCCTCGAACGTGAAAGGGTCCGAACTCGGTATAGTTCTAAAGCCACCTACAGGCGGCATGATTAGGCAATCTATAAAAACTGCAAAATTGACTAACAACGAAGCCGAGTATGAGGCTATGATTGCAGGTCTGGAATTGGCCAAAGGCCTAGGAGCGGAAGTCATCGAAGCAAAATGTGATTCCCTTCTGGCCAAATGGGAGAATGAATACAAGAGAGACTAGCCAAATGGGAACTTAAATATAAATGCAAGGGGAAAGAGTTCAAATGCAGAAATATTTAAACTAACACTGGCTGCAACTGTCTACCATTTGTGGTTATAGAGAAACCAAAGAGCTTTCAGTATTAGCAAGCACCAAGAAGAAGAATAGCCAGACAAACTGTGTAGGAAGTTCGTTGTAAAGGAAGCATGAAGCTGAAAATTGCTAGGAAACTGGAGGAATTGAACTTTCTTCGTTCGCAGTGTAGACCTAGAGTAGATCAGTGATTTTGTGATGAGACTGAGCTTGGGGCTGTTGCCCAAATTCAGTTAAATGTTTTTTTTTTTGGGTACAAATTTCTCAATTGGTAATAAAAAGTTCTTTTTATTTGCCAACTTTTTTTAGTAACATTATTATTTTAGTAGGTAAATGCCAGTTATTTTAATATGATAAAAAAAAAAAAAAAGATTGTATTACTTTAGTGTTATATATGATAAAGTTTAATTAACATATGTGAAATTATCGAAGCAAAATGTAATTGACTTTTGATACTTAAACCTCTTTATCTTTAAGAGGCACCCAAGAAGAGGCAGCTCGTGCATGACATTGCAGCAATAGAATACAGAGGAATCAATGCTGTTACTAATTTCGACCTAAGTTCTTACATCAAATGGTTGAAACCTGGGACAACAACAAACTACGTTAACACTCAAGTTTTCTGTAATCAAGTTCCAGATTCAACTGGATTATTAGAGACTCAAGTAATGCCACCCCCTAACGAGTTCTTCTCCTCGTGTCACAACTAGATAACACTCCACTGTACTCATAAAGGGAGGCAAATTGCTTATAAAAACATGGTATTCAAAGGGCAAAATTATCGCATCCTTGGTACATGAAAAGGGGTAACTTTGACCACAACAAACATCTGTGCCTCCAACAAAGGATAAACTGAGCACAAAGTTGGGACTTTACCCTTTGAACTTCGTCTTCTTCCACTGAAAATGCATGGACTGCGTTGTGCAGCAGAACTTACATTTGACCTGCTGCAAGAGTATCCATCATTGTATATGGTGATACCCATTTTTTTGGAATAAAAGAAAATTATGTTAACCAAGCAGCAGTTGGGCACCGAGTGGCAGTAGTTACTAACTAATTTTCATTGGAAGAGGAATTCTAAATCATGTGATGTAATCTTCTCGTCAATAGTATTTTCATCTTCTATTCATCTGTGCCTTCTCTAGTCTCCGGGGCTAAAACTTACTTTTTATGTCAAAATTCAACTATCAATAACTTGCCTCTCACAGGGGTAAAAGAAAAGATGCAGTTATTGTAACTAGGAACGAGAAACATTGGTTTTACCTTTTGTACCTAAAATCTTGGAGGCATTTAAGATGGTCTTCATGAGACCTTGAGTAACTCATGGAAAGCTTCTTGGGGTATATCGACGGATCCCACTCGTTTCATTCGCTTCTTTCCTTCTTTCTGTTTTTCCAACAACTTCTTCTTCCTTGTAATATCACCACCATAACACTTTGCCAGAACATTTTTTCTCATGGCAGAAAGCCTGGGAATAAGAAATGTAAATTAAACAGTTACAACTAAAGTTACCTAGTGAAACCTTAAAAAATGTACACACATAGTTTACTAATGAAACTACAGCATATTGATTGAACCATTACTTTTCTCCTTCTGAAAGATAGAAAAGAGGAAAAGGGAAGAAGGGCGCGAAACCACTATTGGATCCTTCGGCCATGTGGACTTCACTTTTCCAGCACTTAAAAGTCTGAGATTTAAAAAATTATCAACACCCTACCTTTGCTAGTGATTCGGCTTTCTATCTTTGAAAAGATAATGAAATTTTGAAGAAGCTACTTCAACAAAGATTCCCCCACTTCGTAAAATTTTCTACTTGAAAAAAAAAACGGGGGGGGGGGGGGTTGGAGGCTGGGAGGGTGTCGGGAGAAATGATGAGAAGATATTGGAACAAAAATTGGAAAAGAAGATGGAGACAGGAGTTCATTTTGGTCATGGCACTAGGAAATGGAATCCTAAAAATGGCGCCTTAAATATCTGCAAAGCGTAAGGGTATTCATATTACTAGTAAGCATTATCAAAAAAACTGCTCGCAGACACTGAAAGAAAGAGAAAGTTAACATTGGGAATAAGGTGGGTTGCCAGTCAAATCACTAATCTAGTCAAAAGTCTGCCCAAAAACAACTATTAAGCCGCATATTCTTTCATCATTGGCGACCACTTGTTATGGGGAAATAGACGAAACCGGTGATAACTGAATTCACAAGATAATTCAATAGTCTGCCAAATGTATGACAGCTATGGAAAAGTTAAACTTACGTCTCCCTGGCAATGACCTTAGTTCCAATAGCAGCTTGTATAATGATTTCAAACATCTGCCTGTTCAACTAACTGTATGAGAAACAGGAAGTAGCACCAAAACTGAAAGAAACAAACGACAGGCAAATAAGTAAACCTGTCTATAAACTTTTTAAGCTTCTCCACAAGTTCGCGACCAACACGCGGAGCTTTTGATTTGTGGACAATGGTTGCCATAGCATCAACTGGTTGGCCATTTAGGAGAATATCGAGCTTCACCAAATCTGACGACTGGTATCTATCCAAAAATGAAAAAAAGAGAAGAAAAAAAAGGAAAAGAGGAAGAAGCAAATATGGCTTATCAAAAGCACTTGCAACAAGAAAATATCATTGAGGGAAACTTTTTTCCTGAGAGAATCAAAATTTCAGTCCTTTATACAGTAAATATTTGATCGATACAGAAATTTCTGAGTTGTTTTGTATGTACTAAGAGAAACAGAGCAAGAAGAGGAGAAAAACTTACTCTGAGTCCTCATAATCAAATGATGCATATCCTGATGTTATACTTTTCAATTCATTGTAGAAGTCCACAACAATTTCCCTCAGAGGCATGCGGTACTTCATGAAAGCCCGTTGGCTGGACAAGATGGAAAAACTTGTATACCATCAATCTAGAACTTCATAGGAGCTCAAGAAAAGATGAAAAGAAATTTCTAATGAAGGTCGAACAATAAAATTAACTTTTGAATCAACTTTACTTTTTAATATAAAGTGTCTTTCCTACAAAATATTGGGCAAGACATTAAAGGCTGCAATTCCCCAGTTCTTTCATTTACAAATAATCGAATGAAAGAAAAGAACAAACTTAAGTTAAAAACAAAAAAATGTGATGAGACTGTTTATTCATGGCGTGCACAACATACTAGGCACATCTCCAATGAGCAAACATCAAATCAACGTAAGAAGAAAAGTCACCTATCAATGAATGAGTACTCCAACTGCTCTCCCCGACGCTCAGCGCATAGAGTGATAACAGACCCCACATACCTTCAAGAAGAAGTATGATGTGAGGAAAAATGGACATCCCTGACACCAAACTAGCTCCAAGAGGAGAGATCAAGAAAGCTGACACATATTGTTGAGGGAAAAAATCTAATAACGTGAAGTGCATGGGAGCTTACTCACTAGGGATAATAATTGTAGCTATTACAGTAGGTTCCCAGCAGGCAGTAAGTCGATTCTTGGGGTTTGAAGGCAAAGCAGCAGGATTCTGAACCTCCACTTTGCTAAAGACAGAACCAAGAAAAGGAGGAAACAGAAGCAGAATTAAATTAAGATTGATAAAAAGCGTTTACAATGTACAGAGACATGTAGATAACCATACCTTCCATCTGAGTACTCAAATATATATGGCACTGTAGGAACAGTGGAAATGACATGAGCGCCATGTTCCTGTCAGCCATTACACCAGTAAATAGAACATTAAATAAGCAACTCGTGAAGTCAAGATACAGTTCATTCTTAATTTGTTTCAAAACAGGAAAACAAACCAAAGGAGGCAGGAATCAAGACTTCTTTCTTCTTCGTATTTTTCTCTCTGTGTGAATGTGTGTGTGTGTGTATGTGTGTGCGTGAGAGAGAGAGAGAGAGAGAGAGAGAGAGAGAGAGAGAGAGAGAGAGAGAGAGCAGAAATAGGCTCCAACAAGAGAGACCAACATCGGGATCGGTAATTGCTCATACAAGAGAATCTTCCTTTTCTAGTGTTCATCAATCCAGTTTTTAATTGAAGGCAAAAAAATTTAAAATGAATTAAAGGAAGTGCCTGTTCAAGCCGCTGATGAAAAACATCCATGTGAAGTAAACCCAAGAAACCACATCTGTTGGCAGAGCATAAGATGGGACCAAATTAGGAAAAAGAAGTGAAGTTAAATTTTTAACGATAAAAAAAAAAGTGAAGTTAGATTTCATATCTTAAGATTATCTTTACCTGAAACCCAGACCTAGAGCTGTGCTACTTTCTTTAGTTACAGAGACACTCGCATCATTACACGTCAATCTCTCTATGGCGTGGTTAAGTGCCTCAAAATCAGATCCGTCAGCTGGATATAGGCCAGAAAAGACCATATGTTTTGCTGGCTTGAAACCTTCATGTATCACCAAGGAAAATATTGCAATGAGATAAGCTCTGTTAACAAGTATGGAGAAACACACACCAAGTCTCATAATGATATTTTATTCCGCCCATGATGACAATGTGCAAAGCAAAACCTGTTATAGTATGAAGCTAAAATTGTTGGTAGGATGCATTCTCAATCACAAGCTTTAAATAATGCAATCTTTTGCTTTTGTTTGTAGAACACAACCATTACTCTGCCCTGTTTGAAATATCCACCACAAGCTTCTTTTTCTCAATTTTTCTTGGGCATGCAGGGAGAGATGGGTGGATGAAACGTCAAAGGAGTTCCCAGAGACATCATAAAGTGGTATAGACATCTCGATTATGGAAGAAGTGTTCTCCACAGCCCCAAAATTAGCAAGTTGCTGATCTGTATTAACTGTTCCAATTCGCTTCTAAAAATCTATGGTAAGATGCAGCAAAGATACCTGGAAGGGGCTGTATAACTGTTCGTGCATGATGTAGAGTATCTCCAACACGGGCCTCTTTTGTTGAACGCATGCCGCTGACCATGAATCCAACTTGACCAGTTAAAAGGATTCCTGTCGGTACAAGTTCCGGGTGCAAAATACCAACATCAGAAACTTCATAACTTTGGCCAGTGGCAGCAGAGGAAATCTTGTCACCCTTGTGCAGAGCACCATCAACAACAGCCACATGGCAGATAACTCCTTTGTACTCATCATAATACGAATCCAGCAAAAGCATTCGCAAAGGTGAAGTGCTTTTACCAGGAGGTGGAGGAATTCGCTCTATCACAGCCGGTAGAACCTGCTCTAGACCTTGACCAGTTTTTGCAGATGTTAATAGTGCATCGCTGGGATCAAGGTCAAACATGGATTTGAGCTGTGCTTTTACCCTATCTGGATCAGCAGTGGGTTGATCAATTTTGTTTATGACAGGAATTATGGCCAGGTTTGATTCAAACGCGAGGTAAAAATTAGCAACAGTCTGTGCCTGCACACCTTGGGCTGCATCTACAACCAAAAGGGCACCTTGACAAGCTGCCAAAGATCTGGAAACTTCATAGCTGAAATCCACATGACCAGGTGTATCAATCAGGTTTAATAAAAAATCTGTGTCACTACCAAGGAACTTGTGACGATGGAACATAGTTGCTGTTTGAGCTTTAACGGTTATTCCCCGTTCCCTCTCTACCTAAGACAAATTACAGATTTTTCACATAAATATATCATATAGTACAGAGATATCATTGAGTACATATGAATAAAGAGCACAAGTAATTAATGCTCTAATAATGACAAACTGTCTCCTTTTTTCTAGAATCTTGGATGGAGAAGTTGACCTCCGCATTTCAATATCTAAGCAGCTGGTAAAACATTTGCAAGTGTAACAAAAGCAAAGGACATCACTTCATGAATATCTGGAGGATGGAGTCTTAACTGGTCCATCTTCTCATTGTAAACCAGTCTAAAAATAAAAAGTGCACTACAAACCAATAGAAGCAACATGATTACAACTATTGTGTCACACTTCACCTCTATATCTCGCACACAAAAATATAATCCAAAACTTCTTTATATAACCTCAGATTATAGCAAAATATGCATATCCATGCAGTACATAGCCTCTTGCTCGAACTTATCTTCTTCCTTGTACCCCTACCTGCCCACATCCCCACCCTCTCTCACACACGGAGGATGAAAGACATACATTCCTTAACACTACAATATCAAACTCCTAAGGGCATGAAATTTTCATGAACCTCATACCAAAATAGGACTACCCTCATTTCTAACACAAAATGTATGTAAAAGTTTCACTTTCACGTAAAACTAATAAGCAATTGCAAATGCATTACAACAGCTAACTCACAATTTCCCAAATCTCGAGCCAGGAAATCATCACATTAGTAAAAAAGCTACAGATAAAGGCTAGCAGACCCAGAAAAATCATAAGAAATTGCAACTTTAAACCTTGAAATAGTTACCATGATTGTTGCTAATAGCTGTCTGATTGAGAGATAATTACATTGTTGTCGGGAAAATTGAAAGTTTATAAATACAAACAGCCAACCAAAAGTTTAGAAAATTTCATTCAACCCAAAAATCTTGATAAAGTTAAGGTTCACTTGTTCTCACTATTAAACAAATATAACATTGAAGACATAATTAAGTAAATAAAAGTGTGTTCTCTCTAATAGCTTAATCTTTTAGAGCAGAGAGTTAGAGGTCATGGGTTCAAGTCTCACCACTACGATAACAACTACGTCTCAATCCCAAACAAGTTGGGTCGACTATATGAATCCTCACTGACCATGTTTCTCTATTTAAGCTCAACTCATGCTATCATCGTACCAAATAAATAAAAGTAAAAATAAGTTAAATATATAAATAATAGAAGTAATATAATAGTAAAAATTATCTATATTTTTACTGGCATATGACTCTATGATAACGTCAAAATACTCCCAGAAAAGCAATAGGTTCAAAATTAACGTACCAACAACACTAAAACCTAATCTCAACTAGTAGATATCACCTAAATTGATCTTCCTTCCATTGTGCCTTGTCGTTAGCTAAGTCTGCATTATTTCCAAGAAATTACAGGTTTTCCGAGACAACTTCCTTCCATGTAATTTTTTGGTCTACCTCACCACTACCTATTATGCAAAAGAATTTCCACTTGATTGGTCATGAACAAAAAATTAGGCGCATATGTGAGGGCGTGTTTAAAAGATAATTAAGTAACTAAAATTCCTCTCTCTAACAGCTTAAGCTTTTAGAAGAGACGGTCACACACTTCATCAAATAACCTCTAGATGCCTTGACCATGAGCTAGAAAGATTAAATTTTCACAAAGAATTCTGTCTGTCCCATTTTATGTGACTCTTTCATTTTTAGTCTTTTTTAATTTGGAAATAATTTAACTTAAACTTCACATTTTACCCAAGAAACTTTTATAACCACACAAATGTTATAACACAATTAAGACCACGAGTTTCAAAAGTCATATTTCTTTCTTAAACTCTCTGTGTATTCAAATATGTTTACATAAATTGGAACGAAAGGGTTAACATTTAAGCTTTTCTCACTGTTAAACAAACATAAACATCAGAATCCTTCACTTGAGGCTACAAAGAAAACGTTTTTCAAGTATGAAATATAAAGAATGAAGGGAAGTTACCTGCAATTTATCTAAGTATTGAGGCTGACCATGACCTTTTCTAATGGTTCCAGTAAGTTCCAAAAGCCTATCAGCCAACGTGGATTTGCCATGATCAACATGAGCAATAATAGAAAAATTCCGAATATTATCAGAAGGGTACTCATTCAAATCTATAGTTGATCCTTCTTTACTGTTTTGGCGAGGACGAGAGCAAAATGATGCATTTTGATTAGAGAAAAAATGAGATAAATAGGGTCGAGGAGTAGAAAATAAAGAGAAGTTGGATCTGAGAGCTCTTGAAGCTCTCTTGAAAGTACTCATTGTCCCAGGATTGTGCTTGGAGAATTAGAGGTGAGGTTTTTACATTAGGGCTTTGGGATTTGATTGTTGGAATGTTCGATAGAGATGAATAAATGTCAAAATGCGGCGTGTGCAGGACCCTAATTTGCTACTGCCTGCGATTGTTATTGATTTTACTCCTACTATAGTAGCAGATGTATGTCAATTATAAAACCAATTACCTTTCGAAATTTTTTGCTATTCACCATATATATTTGATAATAATTAAATTAAATAGCAATGAATAATTTAAAAATAAAGTTTTTTTTTAGATCACATACATACATAGCCCCTAAAGCTGTCACCAGATTTCATTTAGATTTGTTCACTCCAACACCAACAAAAATGTGCCAATTGAACACTTGGTCACAATTTATCTTCAAAATGAAGCGTGTGAAGACCAATCTTGCTGACATGGATAACGTGACTAATCACTAGGTGACTCGTATAAAGTAAAAAGATAAAATAAAAAGAGCTTCTAAAACCAAAGCAAAGATTCTGGTAACCCCTTTTCCCTCCTGCCCTTCGTTCTTTCCTTCATGTTCAGGCGAGAGAGTGTCAAAATGGTAAGCATCACTAGGTTCGTCGGAAGTAGTAGAGGTTCCCGAAAGAGTATTTTCCGCCACGACTCGTCGGAAAGTTTTCAGCGAGACTAAGGATATCTGCTACCATTTCCTTTGAGATCTGAAGTTCAATGTTTCAGACGTTTGAATCTGGTCGAAAAATCTTTTTTGTTTCATTTTCGGTTTTCGTTCCTTCTTGCTTTATCTTCTTTTTGTTTGGATTTGGAAGGGAACCATAAGAAAAAATTAGCTAGAACCAACCTTCGAGTAATAAAATACAAAGAATATAGAATACACATATCATACTACTTTTATATGCTTAGAGATAGTATGTGATTTCATATGCATATCCAAAATTTCCTAACTTGCTGGGAACAATCTGTATGAAGGGGGTTCAAAAAAATTTTTTTTTAGCTAGTGGGAATTGAACCGATGATCTTATGTAAATTTTGATCCCCTTGATCACTAAACTATACTTTTGGATTGTGTTAAAGATGTTCAAAACTTAATATATAGAGGTAAAAAATAAATTTTACCTTATATATATAGTGTAATTTTTCGACGAAGGGTGTTTGGGTGAACACCCTTGCGCCCCTAAAACCGCCCCTGTGAGGCAGGAGCTCTCATGCCGTCTCAGAGGGAATAGGAAAGAGAAGAAAATTCTGACTTTTAAGCTTTTCACGCGCCCAACTCCAAGTGAGAATCAATTTTTGTGCGTATGAGGTACTCAATAAGTATATTTTTGTAGGTGTTATAGTGTCTAATAGGAACATGGGTACGTTGAAGTATCTAAATAAAATTTGATACCAAGTTTAGGGGATTGTCTATGTATTTGATCTTATTTTTACGTGAAATAGATTCTTAGACTTAACAAAATAAAACTACCAATCAAACTGAAATTTAAAAGGCGGAAGACTAGATCATTATAAATTCAAAGAACTAGACTGCCAAGTAACAAATCATTAATATGTATCATAAAGTTTTAAAAAAATTATATAAAAAATACATACATATTATATATCTATTTAGTTTAGTCCAATTTTTTTTACTATTTTTTATCTAAAACCAAACCAAATCAAATTTGGTCGATTTTTAAAATTCAAAATCAAAACTAAATTATACCAAAAAATTATCGCTTTTTTGTGTCGGTTTGATACGATTTTCAGTTTGATTCAATTTTTTGGTGTTTTCACAAAGAACTATATTGTTCAATGAATCCTAAATGAGTCCTTAAAAAATATACAGTGGTAAGAAATGATCTTTTAAAATAGTTCTATGTAGCACAATTTGATATATGTTATGCCAATGAATATATATAACTGACAAGGTGAAGTGAAGCCCGTGCTGCACACGGGGCCTAACATGTATTTATTTGGGATCTTTATACGAAAAGCAGGTAAAATTTATGGCTTATATTTTCTAGTCAACGTACATAGATTATACTTTATTTTACATGATTATACATACATTACATACACACACTTATATATATATATATATATCGATTATTTTAGTGTAAGCAGTTGTATGAGCAGCTATTTAGGTTAATTTTTCATTTTACTTTTTGCAGCTACAAGGATCTCTCAACATGTTCTTCCCTTTAATATAATATATAATCATTGACACCCATGATTAAAACAGTAAAAAATTAGTCATTACTCGGTATTTATAGTAAATTATATTATAAGTTAAAAATTGAAGTGAGGTATAAATTTAGTGATAAAATTGTATGCGAAAATTTATATTACTATTCATTGAGTTGGTGCAAAATATAAAGGACGAATAAATTTTAATCTAATTGCAAATAAGGCTGCAAAAGAACATTTTCAAAGAACCAACACATCTCAATTTGAATTTGCACAAAAAATCAATTAAAGTGTTGCCAATATATTCATAATCTCCAAGGCTTTTTTACTTTTTTAATATTGTTCAATCACATCAAAGAAAGGTAGTACTAGCCCATTGTTGCTTTTCTCTTTTCTTGTTTTATTTATTTTAACTATTTCTTTTTGCTATTTTGCAATTTATTAGGAAATCAGTCGCTTCATGTGATTTAAAAAATATCAAAATAATAATGATTTTATGTGTGAATGTATAATGTACTTTCTCTTTTTTATCATGTTAAAACCTAAATAACTAATTTAAATAAAAAATAAAAAAGGACCCTAATGCTTAGCAACAGCTAGCCCCAAACGAAAAGACACTACAAGTACGAAACGGTAGCAGCTTCTTGTTTTGCAGAATGCATCTCTACTTGGAAGCATTAACTGAAACTCTTGGCAAGGCAGTGAAGAAAACAAGTGTTAAATAGCATTACAATCCAACGTTTTGTTGAATAAACAGTACATGGTCTAGAACACCTTCAAGAAAATGTAGGTTCAGGATGGAAAATTTTTGTTTACTATGAAGTTGTTTACATAGGGGATTCATGTAGCAGATTTGGTTCCCCATGAATTCCTATTTCAATTTTCATGCTTGTGTCTAACTCAAGTCCTGCACAGTTTTTGATAACCAACTCAAGTCCTACACAATGACAGTTTTTGATAACCAACTCAAGTCATATTGAGAAGGTTTGCAAAAGCAATGACAGTTTTGCACTTGGCAATACATGAATGAAAGTATGAAACAGAGACACCAATATTCATACGCCAAAATAAAATTTCTGTTCTTCTCTCGCACTGTATCTAGGACTTCTTGCTGATTTTTCGAAAAAAATCCAAGCGAGCAGCAAGTCTTTTGCAAATAAAGACGGAACCATTTGGTTAGGTAAACATAAAACTTTCCTTGTAGCGGCCAATGTAATATGCTTTGACATCAAATAATCTCCCATGAACCTATCAAGAAAGTTGTTACTTTTCTCATTATTTAATTATGCATGCTTTGTGATTTTTGTCTGTAAATATTAGAGTAGATCGATGTTACCCACGATAATGACACCTGAAATATTAACAGTGTGGTGTACTTGGCTTATGATCAAAAGTTAATACTAGACGTAGTGTACTGTCTGCTATTATTTTGAAGAATTTGAAGTGCACTAAAGTTTTCTCAATCAAAATAGATATGCAGTGATATATGTTTCACGAAATAAATATGGTTTTATCTAAAGAAGACAACTTTAGAGCTATGAATAGAAAAAAGGGAAATATCAACAAAGCTGGCCAATATGGAGAATTTTTCTATATCCCAAGAAATTGAGAAGACCATAGAAGTAGCTTTAACAAATTACTTTAAAAAAAATATAATGTTTCCATTCAATTGGTAAGATTTTTCGTAATGTATACAATTCTGCGGAAAGTTTTGTAAAAAAGCAAAAAGAAATATTAATATGGTACAACCACATAAGTATCTTCCAAATGGTTGATTCATATGGTACAACCACATAAGTGATATGTGCCAACCATTCTCACGTGAAGTTTCAATAAGATTTTTCAATCTATGTATATCTTTTATTCAATTAATGATTATGTTACATATTTGAATCTCTTGATATTCTATTTATTTTTAGTTTTTTTTAATCTACCGTTGGATAGTTCGTACGCTAATTATACGTCTAGATTGGTCTTTGTTCAAAGTCTTCATTAATTATCATCCAATTTTTTAAAAATAGTACACCTAGTGAATGATTTGTTCATTACTGGAAAACTTTATAGAAATAAAAGTTTTATCCTATTTGCTATGAAGCCAATTCATATTTTTGCCATAACTTATCAGGAATGATCCAACTCTACTGCTTTATGTACCTTTAAATAGGTTCTTCCAATACTTTAATAATTTAAGTATTTGATGTGTTTGTAATGCTGCGTAATACGTCTGATTTATTAGATATTGGTTCACGACTTAATTTTCATAGAAACAGAATGTTCTCAAATGTGAAGTGTCCAATCTTTACTATTGGGTATGTTTCTTACAGAAAAGAATATTTTGATAAAAAAAATTAGAAAAATATTTTCCTCAAAGCTTTATTTTAATAATATTAATATTATTTTATAAAAATGTGCATTACATGACTTGATATATACGTGCAACGCACGTGTCAAGAAACTAGTATGCAAAATAAACTGCAAGAATAGTTTTATTAATCAATTTTGAGTACAATTCTGCTTCTCCCTTGATTCTTCCCTCCGATTTGTTATCCATTGTTCGAGGGCCTTAGCGGCGTATTTCTCGAACGTAGAATGATATGCATCTCCTTGATGTATTTGATGATCAAGAAGCATTGACGTTAGGCTAAAAATTCATGTTTTCACATGTAATTTGCCTTGCATTATACCTCAATCTTGTTAACTTTGGTGTAAATATTTGTGACTCGAGCTTAATAATGATGTTTTGTGAGCGTTACTGTGTTAAAACACAAAATCATAAAAATAAAACTGTTAGAAGAATTAAAGAAATCTGGAAAAATAGTAGAGTTTAAGAAATATTCCGAGTCCACAATTTGCTTGTGTGTCCTTAAGGAATTTTAACCCCCTCACACGTTGCCAAGGTAATGGATTAAATCCTCCCAGGATAAAACGGAATAAACCTTCCTGCAACAGTGGCAATACAAACTGCAGGATACCAACGAACTTAAAGAACGGAGCAAAATCACACTTACGAATTTGAGAGAGAGAGACTGCGAATTAGAATGCAGTATATTCAGAAAGAAAGAAGTTCTGAAGTGTTTTTCGTGTGTAGAAAATGGAGCTTTACCTCAGAATTTATAGGCAATTATCAGAAGAGGTGTCTGGAAAAGGTGACTTTTCAAAAGAATACGCTGCCTGCCGCGGTTCTACCGCGGTCGCGGCAGAACCGCGGTCAGAGAGGCTTTCTGAACCTGCCTGTTGCGGTTCTACCGCCGTCGCGGCAGAACCGCGGCCAGAGAGGCCCTCTGAACCTTCAGCAGGGTTCTGGCGTATTTTCAGCAGTGATTTGACATTTAATTATTATTAAATAATTAAATAAATTTTGTCCAAAAATAATCTTATCGATCGATCCTTTGACAAATCCAAATCTAAATCCAAAGCCGAAGCCGAAGCCGAGCCGAGCGAGCGACGACGACGATGCGAGGGTTAATTCTCTTCAACTCCTTTTAAGAGCTTTAAGAAGTGATTCTATATATAAGCACACAAATGTGGTTGTCCCTCACCAATGAGGGACAAAGTGCAAGACAAAAGTTCACTTCTTCAAATTTTCGATTTCCCTCCATTTTATTTCCCTCCATTTCCAATTCACACTTCTTCTACTTTAAAGCCCAATGTCTTAAAGTCCAACAATCCCCCACATGAATGGGGATGGCTGTATCAAGAAAGATCATAGATGAAAGCTATGTGATTTTGCAAGTAAGGATTAATTGCATCTGGATAAGTAGGTTTCCCTTTGAACTTTCCGTAGTGAACATATGTCGGATATACTCGGTCAATCGGTAGATTTGATATCTTTGAACCGTCGAACTTTAGTGTATACCTAGACAACCATATGTCACACAATCAACCCTTAACCGTCTTTTAGTTCTCATTGTTGTGTTCGTTTCAGCCATGAACACCACCTGGTCTCATAAGTGCGTAGAGAATTGGCCTTACAGAATTCTCATTGAAGCGACTTCCACTTCACACTTACATAGGTGATTCCTAAACGTGTAATCCTTTAGATTGACACTATTTGATAAATACATCATCAAACTTAGGTAATCATTAAAGAACGTGTAAAGTTCTATCCTTGTTACTGAACATTGTCTTCATCACGAGAAGGGACCAAAGATTTTACTTTGATAATGTTGAACCGGTCAATCACAACTTTGTTTGAGCTCCTTGAACCTAGATCTCGGAACATCCAAAATTCTAGGTAGAGTTACCGCCATGTCGACTTGTCCTCGGCCATAGTCCCATTCCCTTAGATGATTTCTCAACTCCCTCTCTAGTTAAGCATTTTGTAAGCGGATCCGCCACATTATCCTTTGATCTTACATAATCAATAGTGATAATTCCACTAGAAAGTAGTTGTCTAACGGTGTTATGTCTTCGTCGTATATGACGAGACTTTCCGTTATACATAACGCTCCCTGCCCGTCCTATTGCAGCCTCACTATCGCAATGTATGCAAATAGGAGCCAAAGGTTTTGGCCAGAACGGAATGTCTTCTAAAAAATTCCAAAGCCATTCAGCTTCTTCTCCGGCTTTATCCAAAGCTATAAACTCTGATTCCATTGTAGAGCGAGCAATGCAAGTTTGTTTGGAAGACTTCCAAGATACTGCTCCTCCACTAACAGTAAAAATATATCCACTTGTGGACTTTGTTTCTGTTGAGCCGGTTATCCAATTTGCATCACTATATCCTTCGATAATCGCAGGATATTTATTGTAATGCAAAGCGTAGTCTTGGGTATATTCCAAATATCCCAGAACTCGTTTCATTGCTACCCAGTGATGTTTGTTGGGATTACTTGTGAATCGACTAAGTTTACTTATCGCACAAGCTATATCAGGTCGTGTACAGTTCATGATGTACATTAAGCTTCCCAACACACGAGCATACTCCAATTGAGACGTACTTTCAACTTTATTCTTTATGAAATGATGATTTAAGTCAATTGGAGTTCTTGCACTTCTAAATTCCAAGTGTTTGAATTTTTCAAGTACCATTTTCACGTAATGTGATTGAGACAAAGCTAGACCTTGAGGAGTCCTCTGGATTTTAATTCCTAGAATTACATCGGCAACTCCTAAGTCTTTCATATCAAACTTACTAGCAAGCATGCGCTTAGTAGCTTGAATGTCGGCAATGTCTTTGCTCATTATTAGCATATCGTCAACATATAAGCAAACAATGACTATATGATTTGGAACGTTCTTAATGTAAACACATTTATCACATTCATTAATCTTAAAACCATTTGACAATATTGTTTGGTCAAATTTTGCATGCCATTGTTTGGGTGCTTGTTTTAGTCCATAAAGAGACTTAACAAGTCTACACACCTTCTTTTCTTTTTGCGGAATCACAAACCCTTCATGTTGGTTCATGTAAATTTCTTCCTCAAGATCACCATTTAAGAAGGCTATTTTTACATCCATTTGATGGATTTGAAGACCATATAAGGCGGCTAACGCTATTAGCATCCGAATGGATGTAATTCTTGTTACCGGCGAGTATGTGTCAAAATAGTCAAGACCTTCTCGCTGTCTAAATCCTTTGACAACAAGTCTTGCCTTGTATTTGTCAATAGTACCATCGTCTTTCATTTTCTTCTTGAAAATCCATTTAGAACCCAACGTTTTGTTACCTGGAGGAAGATCAACTAATTCCCAAGTATGGTTGCTCAATATGGATTCTATTTCACTATTGACAGCTTCTTTCCAATATTGTGCTTCTGAGGAAGACATTGCTTCCTTGAAGGTACGAGGCTCATTTTCTAAC